>NC_090653.1:130571423-130871423 GCF_040937935.1 Hyperolius riggenbachi | reverse complement strand
GGGAGGAGTTGGTCCCCCCTCCCTGTAGCTGAGACCCAGTGTGCCATTTCTCCCCGTCCTTCACTGTAATACCCCAGCCTGCAGGGGAGGGGAGAAGGAACCTATACCTGGCTAACCTATACTGGGACACCTATGGCTGGCTAACCTATACAGGGGCACCTATAGATGGCTAACCTATACTGAGGCACTTATAGCTGGCTAACCTATACTGGGGCACCTATGGCTGGCTAACCTATACTGGGGCAGCTATGGCTGGCTAACCTATACTGGGGCACCTATGACTGGCTAAAATATAGCTGGCTAACCTATAGCTGGCTAACCTATACTGGGGCACCTATAACTGACTAACCCATACTGGGGCACCTATACCTGACTAACTTATACTGGGGCACCTATAGCTGGTTAACGTATACTGGGGGCACCTATTACCTGGCCAACCTATACTGTGGCACCTATACCTGGCTACCTGTACTGGGGCACCTATACATGGCTGACCGATATTGGGGGCACCTATACCTGGCTACCTATACTGGGGGGCTAAATACTGCATCTCAAATAACATTCTCAAGCTAATGGGGGGCACACAAGTTTTACACCCTTGCCCTGGGAGCAATTTAGCCTAGAAACTGCCCTGCCCTAAGACACCCCCCCCCCTTCCCCCGGTGATGGAGGTCAGTAAATGGAGGGGTGAGGCACAGACATTAGATTTCTGCTGGGGAGGGCCAGCACTATGTAGTTACCCCCCTGCCTAACATGTTCACACAGTAGGCCAGAGGTCAGTGTGTTTTAGAAGCACAGTAGGTCAAAGCCACGCAAAGTTCTGGAGAGGATACTGACTCTATGCAATGTCCTGCGGTGTCCAAACCCAGAACCCCAGATCTGGCAAGAGTGTTAATATGCACTTAGTTGTCATCAGTTTGAACCCACAGGAAACTACATAGCCAAGAAGTCCTTCTGACTGAATTAAAAGAGGCTAGACAAAATCTTCAGAATGTATGTGTCCGAAATGCACTACATTTTAGGCATGCGGTACGTTTGATCATTAAATGATTCCCACTTAAATACCGTACCTGTGAAAACAGTCTACAAATATTTCTATTGAATTATACAGATAAATACTGAAATTAAACAGCTATTATTATTATTCATGTATTTAGCACATTAACCTGACATTAGGCTGGTGGCAGATTTACATTATTCATTCTGCTTGCAAACATTTTAGACAGATGTAAAGAAGGAATGTATTTCCTAAGGATGCTCTTACCGGGTCACTGAGGCTGTCCTATCCCGTCTTGCAGTAGCATCTGCTAGTGACTTTATCCCGGGCAGTCACTGCACCTTACATAGAGGGGTGGAGTTTGTTATGGACAAAAGCCAATGCTTGGCAGCAATTATGAGCCTAAGAGGTGTGTCTGAAAGCATTTAACATTCACCTCTGGGAATCAGTCTTCTCCAGCCTGTAATGTGCAAGAAGGATAAACAGAGATGATAATTGCATTGTAAATAAATGGAGGACACTTTTGTGCAAACTGACTTAACTGAATATTTATAAGCTCTACGCTGAGCCTATAAAACTTGTCTGGCTTGTTAATTCGTAGTTTAGTCGAATTATTTATGTGCTCTCTGAATATAAGTGGGATAATAAGCACTAAACCAGACTCCATCTTGCTAGCCTATTTTAAAGCGGACCTGAACTCAGAGCTTCCTCTCTAAAAGATAAGCAACAACATAACAACCTTTAAAGAAAAACATTTCTCTGATACGAATCCTGTAATACACCTTCAGTGTGTCTATTTCCTGCTTTCATAGAAGCAGATATATTGTTAACATCCTGTGTTTACAAATTAACAGCTTTACCATGGCAGAGGAGATTCTTGTGCTGACACAGCTGAAGAGATCAATTTACAGCGGTGATTAGTCAGTTAGTCACATTTGAGGAATACAGGCTAAACTCTCTATCTATAGATAAATATAAATATAGCAGTTTGTGTAGATTACACATTTAGTTTTTCAACCTCCTCCAGTTCCTAATGATTAGTTGAAAGTCTTAAATATAAAATAGGCACCCATAGCTGACTACTTATACTGGAGGCGGAGCTGGGAAAAAAGGGCGCATGCCGCTAGTGGACAAAAAGGGCGCCGCCATTCACTCCCATAATAAATAGCGTTTAATGGGCGCCGAGTAGGAAAAAAGGGCGCCGGAGCTAAATAAAGTTTATAAACGGCGCCAGGAGCTAAATAAAGTTTACAAACGGCGCCCGGCGATGTTTAATGATTTATAACTGAACTTGTGGTGATTTACGTTTATAAAATGCACCCGTGCCGAATAACGTTTATGAAAATAATAAACATATTTATCTTATTTAAATAATTAAAACATTATTTAAAGTTTTATCTCTTACTGTTTGTAAAACATTATTATTCACAAAATAAAGCGATCAGTACGTAACGTAAATTGCAAAAAATTTTTTGAATCCACAATTAGTAAAACATTATTATCCACATAATAAAGGGGGGTCTTAGGTTTAGGCACCAACAGGGGGGTCTTAGGTTTAGGCACCAATAGGGGGGTCTAGGGGTTAGGGGTAGGTACAGGGAGGGGTACTTAGGCAACAACAGGGGGGGGTCTTAGGTTTAGGCACTAACAGGGGGGTCTTAGGTTTAGGCACCAACAGGGGGGTTTTAGGTTTAGGCATTAACAGGGGGGTCTTAGGTTTAGGCACCAACAGGGGGGTCCTAGGTTTAGGCACCAAGAGGGGGGTCTAGGGGTTAGGGGTAGGTACAGGGAGGGTTACTTAGGCACCAACAGGGGGGGTCTTAGGTTTAGGCACCAACAGGGGGGTCTTAGGTTTAGGCACCAACAGGGGGTCTTAGGTTTAGGCACCAACAGGGGGGTCTTAGGTTTAGGCACCAACAGGGGGGTCTTAGGTTTAGGCACCAACAGGGGGGTCTTAGGTTTAGGCACCAACAGGGGGGTCTTAGGTTTAGGCACCAACAGGGGGTCTTAGGTTTAGGCACCAACAGGGGAGTCTAGGGGTTAGGGATAGGTACAGGTAGGGTTCTGTGTAAGAGTAGGCTTAGGTATAGTTTTAGTAAAATTTTAGTAATAATTACTAATGTATTACAACATTTATTACGAACGTAGTTATATTTATATCATCTTTATAAACAATATTTTCAAATTTTATTATAACAACAAACCATAAATGACGGTTATTCACAATAATATACAATTATAACAATTAAACATATATTATTGGTTTTTTTATAAACGTAATTATAAGTTTAACTTTTGAAACAGGGAAGATTAACGTTTTCACAATTTCCGATTTCATAAACATTATTTAATGATTTATAATTTTGTTCAACATTATTTGTAAACGAAATATAGCACACTATATTTATAAACCCTATTAATGATTAATTATTATTTAGAGTTTACACCCCGCGCCCTTTTTGTCCAGGCGCCCTTTTTGTACGTACGCACTGGAGGCACCCATGCCTGGCTACCTAACCTATACAGGGAGCACCCATGCCTAGCTACCTATACTGGAGGCACCCATGCCTAGCTACCTATGCTGGAGGCACCCATACCTGACTACCTATACTGGAGGTACCCATGCCTGGCTACCTACCTATGCTGGAGGCACCCATACCTGACTACCTATACTGGAGGTACCCATGCCTGGCTACCTACCTATACTGGAGGCACCCATGCCTAGCTACCTATGCTGGAGGCACCCCATACCTGACTACCTACACTGGAGATACCCATTCCTGACTAGTACCTATACTGGAGGCACCCATACCTCACTACCAATACTGGAGGCATCTATGTCTTGCTACCTACCTATATAGGGGGCACCCATGCCTGGCTATGCAGGGGGCACCCATGGCTGGCTAGCTATACAGGGGAAACCCATGCCTGGCTATCTAAACGGGGGGCACTCGTGCCTGTCTACCTATACTGGAGGCACCCATACCTGACTACTTATACTGGAGGCACCCGTGCCTGGCTACCTACCTATAAAGGTATACAGGGGGCACCCATGCATAGCTACCTATACAGGGGGCATATATGCCTGGCTGCCTATACTGTGGCCACCTATGCTGGGGGGCTATATCTGACTACCTGGCCTGCCTTCCCAATTTCTGAATTTTTTTTGGGGGGGGGGGGGGGAGAGGAGGGGGTGTCGAGCCCATCCAAAGATTTCTAGTTACACCACCAGGGAGTTAAAAGGACCCTCTGGACCACCAGGGAATTGTGTAAAGTGTACCCAGATAAAAGCATGTATACATATCTGGGGCTTCCTCCAGCCCCGTGGGCTCCCTCGCCGTCCTCCGAGAACGCTCCTATCCTCCTCTTGCTGGCCCAGTGTCTCTCTCTAGTCGTCCCAAGACATGCTGTACTGCGCATGTGTATCACGATCGCACCCCCCCCATCACGCTCATAACCCCACCCACTTTTAAGACCACATCCTCTACATAATAAAGTTGTTAATTAACCTTTTCTGTTAACCCTTTATCTTTTACTTTTACCATGAAAAATACTTGTATTATTTTTTTCAGTTTCTGGCAAAAAAGTAACACCGTAGCAAAATCAACCTTTATTTAAAATCGAATATCTTCACCATAAATTGTGACAGGATCATTCATAACGGGACAGGAACATAACGGGAGAACTAGCCCATTACATTTTCTGGTTTTATTTACAGTAGCACTTTTTTTAGTTTAAAACTATAATGGGTAAAAGCTAAGAAATAATGTATTTTTTCAGTTTTTACTTGTTTTTTGCCTTAAAAAGCATAAGAAATAAAATAATTCTAGGAAAAAAACTTGCCAAAGAAAGACTAATTTCTTCTTAAATAATGATATGTATACCTCTTAGTAGTCTTAAGTAGTGGTAAAGTTATTGCTGATTGCATAGGGGCATAGCTAAAATGTCAAAACTGCTCTGGTCCTTAAAGAGCAACTTCAGCCTAAACAAACATACTGTCATTAAGTTACATTAGTTATGTTAATTAAAATAGACGGGTAATATAATTTTTTACCCACCCTGTTTTAAAAGAACAGGCACATGGGTGTGATTTCATGGGAGCATCCATCTTTGTGGTTGAAAGGAGGTGACAGGGAGCTTGAGACACAGTTCCAACTGTCCTGTGTCCTGATCACCCCTCCCAGCTGCGCGCGCTAGGCAACGAGAACAACAACACCAGAAATCCCATCATGCTTTGCACAGCATCAGGGGGAAAATGCCCAGGCAGATTTCTTTGATAGGGCGGAGTTAGCTTCTTTGCAGCTAAAAAGAGGATTGGGCAAGAAAAACAAAGTTCTGATGCTGTGAAACTGTTAAAGAAATACTCGCCTTTTCAAACACAGAACATATATATTGCGCTTTTCTCCTGGCGGACTCAGTGCTGCTGAGTAGATTTTTAATCTGGTGGTTCACTTCAAGGGGGTTTTATACGTCGGTACTGAAATGGTTAAAAATGTTCACTATAGTAAGCTGTCTAAACAACAACATCTATTAAAAACAGCATAGTAGGTTGGTTGGGCAGGAGCTCTGCAGAGCAGTAAACACAGAACACACAGAACTAGATGCACATAAGAGCACTTCAATGTGCAGGCAATTATGATAATCTACTGTCTGTTCTTTTATATCTTGTGTATTGATTCTGCTAATGGATAAGAATAAAGTAAGAAAGATATTTTGGCTCCATGCAGGCTATTGTCATAATTGCTGAGAAGATTAAACAGCTCCTTAATATTTAATAAGTTCTGAGAAGCTGAGGAGAAGATTTACACACATCTTCAAAAGCACGGTCTAGAGATCGAAGTATCCCAAAGTGCTGGCACCTAATCTTTCATCACTGACCTATGTACTGCTAGAATAACTTCTTCTACACTTGCTAGATGAAACTCGGCCAAGGGAGCCAATAACGACCACCTTCCCTGAGAATCTAGTGTGTTTATAGTGACCCCCAATGTCCCCCAACACCTTGGCCAGCGACCAGTCTTGCGGATCAATTAGGCTGAGTGCCGGCCAAGAGCACAGTCCTCCCCACTCACCTTGCTGGTCGCCTGACATCACTCCAGGGCCGATCCGTCGGCCATCCTCCCTCACCCCCCACATAGCAACAGATTCTGTTGAACAGAACATGTCGCCAGGGCCGGGCCGAGGCTGGAGAGGCTCCAGCCTCAGGGCGCAGTGTAGGAGGGGGTGCACAATTCATTCAGTTGTCATTCCCAGTTGTGTTTGAAGCAGAAAGAAATAGGAAAAGGGGATACATGGCAGTGACTGCAAGTCAGATAACTAGAGATTAAGGTATTAGAGAGGTTGGGGGCCCTGGGGCGCCTCTTAGTGTAATAGCAATCAGTGTGTGACGGCTGGGGGGTAGAGATGGAGGGGCGCACTTTGGTGTCTCTGCCTTAGGTGCTGAAGGACCTTGTCCCAGCTCTGCATGTCGCTAGCTCACAGCCTAATGATGCATATTTACAGTGCAAGCCCTGCAATGTCGCACAAGGGATCAAGACCCAATCCCTGCCGGGCGACATGCCTCCTACGTGTGTATGAGGCTTTACACTAACAACTGCTCAATAACTATGCGGCCTGCCAATAATAAGATTGGTATAGATAAACTATTGGCCAATAAAGCGATCTTTGATTTGATTTGAGATAAGGACAGACCCTGTGCAGGGACAGGCTGAGGCCGAGATGCAAGAGGCTCCAGCCTCAGGGCGCAGTGTAGGAGAGGACACACAACTTACTCAGCTATCATAAGGAAAGGGATTACATGGCAGTGACTACAAGCCAGACAACTAGAGAATAAAGTGTTGGGGGGAGGGGGAGCTGGGGAACCTCTTTGTCCAATAGATATCAGTGTGTGACGGCTGGAGTGTGAGGGATGGAGGTGCGCACTTTGGTGTCTCAGCCTTGGATGCTGGGGGACCTTTTTCTGGCTCTAACTCTGTGATGTATGAGTTGGTGTGCCAAGTCTTTGGAATGACAGTGAGGGGACAGGAGATATTTTGGGCTTTCTGTAATCCACCAGCATGTAGGAGGTGCTAAAGGGGCACGAGTCAGTGAAGCAATACATACCTATATTAACTCTTTGCACACTGAAAATCATACTGTTTGACTATATCATGCTGCCCCTTCAGCATTTTCTGTACATTTAGGTGTACCAGACCTAAGAAAATATTACCAGGCAGTCCACATGGAGAGGGTCCTCTTCTGGAGAATGGCGAAAATAAGCGGTCCATGGATAGAAATTGAATAACAAGATGAATGTGCCCATGCACTATCATGGAACCTGACTTCGATGAAGGGCCTGGTCAAGAACTGTACCCATCCATTAATAAAATCACTAGCACTACCTGGCCCATCCCCTCTGCTAGCTCTTGCCAATAATCCTAATTTTCCCCCAGGCTGTACAGAGGCTTGGTTTACAAAAAAGGGTTGAGTAGAGACAGCAGACTGTTTGACAACATTAAAATGATTGATTCCACATCAGCTACTTGGACCCGTCAACTAAGATCTTCATCTTTTTTGTGCCTCCTCGAACTATCTAGCTTAATTTCCCATTTGAAAAAATAATCTGGTACAATTAGGCAAAGTCTTACTGATTTCAAACAATTGTTTTTAAATAAAGAAAGGCCCTCAATGGCCTTGTCTAAACTTTACAAACTACAGCTGGCCATAGAGCCAGTAACAACTTGCAGAACCAAAATTAAAGGGGTTCTTTAACCTTTTGAAAAAAAGTTTCACTAACCTGGAGCTTCTACTGGCCCCTGCAGACGTCCCGTCCCGCCCCATTACTCAAGGATCCTCATGTCCTTTCCCATTCTTCGTCTAACTTGTCGAACGCCATTACCTCTGCGCGACTGTGGCCTCGGGCGTCCTCGCTTCTGCTGGTGTCTCTGGGAGCTTCCTGCACAGGTGCAGTACGAGTAAACTTCATACTGCGCCTGCGCAGGAAGCTTCCAGAGACACCGACAGGAGCAAGGACATGCTGAGCCACGCCCCCGCAGGCGCAGTGGCGTTCGTCTAGTTAGATGAAGAATGGGAAAGTGACTAATTCTGGGGGACATGAGAATCCTTGAGTGATGGTGTGGGACAGGACGTCTGCTGATAGAAGCCTAAGGTAAGTAAAACTTTTTTTTTCTAAAGGTTAAAGAACCCCTTTAAGTGGGAAATGAATTAGACATTAATATAAGTGACTAAGTCTGGCAAAAAGCTGTTAGATGTATCTGGTGGCTGCAGAACAACACATACCAGCTGTTTCAGTACAAGTCTTTAATGAGGTTGTATTCGGTCCTTTGTCATAACATCGATTTTGGGTACCCACTGTCACCTGTTTGCTGGCATTGCGCACAGGTGGCTGAAGATTCTTGACATATTTGGTGGTCTTTACGGTTTCTATAGGATTTTTGGAAAGATGTCGAGATGGTATTGAACCGGGCTGCCTGCGAGGGATTTGTTCTCAAGAACTATATGGTCCTTCTAGGTGTTGAGTTTAGTGAACATCCAACCGTAGATCAGGATCTCCATTATATATGTAGCCTGGCAGCTGAAAATTAATCAATGAAAAATGGGGAACTAAAATTGTTCCAGATGCTAAGAAATGGCAAAACAGATGCTCCAAACTCTTAAGGTGGCCATACACTGGTCGATTTGCCATCAGATCAACCAACAAATAGATCCCTCTCTGATCAAATCTGATCTAAGAGGGATCGTATGGCTGCCTGCCTTTACTGCATACAGATTGTGAATCGATTTCAGCATGAAATCAATTCACCATCTGTGAAACTGCCGCTGTTGCCCTCCCCCCGCCAGCTATACATTACCTGAGCCTGAGTCCTGGGCCTCCAGTCTTCCTTCATGGCTTCCTAGTACTTCCTGTGCCAGCCAGTGACCAGGAAGTTCAAATAGTAGAGCGCCCTCTTGCTCTGGTACTGTTTTGATACCTACATATTTGTGTGCCTCTGAGGCAGCGGCTTCTGGCCGTGAAACACTTGTCAGACAACCTATGGTTCTGTATTATGGATCTTTTGTATTGAACTGTCTACATTTCATGACTGCAATTGAGGGGATTTTATATTGAAGAAAAATGACTTTGTGCTGTTCCTAAAAAAAACCCTTAAAGAGAAACTCCAACCAAGAATTGAACTTTATCCCACTCAGTAGCTGATACCCCCTTTTACATGAGAAATATATTGATTTTCACAAACAGACCATCAGAGGGCGCTGTATGACTGATTTTGTGCTGAAACCCCTCCCACAAGACGCTCTGAGACCGCTGTACTTTTGGCAGTTTGTTACAATGTAACAAGGTTCACAGACAGGAATTAGCTGTTTACAGCTGTCTCTAACAGTCAAAACAGCTAGCAGCAGCTACATAACCTGCCCACAGTAAAAATGTCACCATGTAATAAATGTCAGAATGTAAATCGGGGAGAGGAAAGATTTTACAATGAGCAAACACTGACTAAATCATTTATACATAATTATTGTAAAAATGAAGCACTTTTTTTTATTACATTATTTTCACTGGAGTTCCTCTTTAAGGCCTCTTTCACAGTGCGACTTTAAAGTCGCATGTTAGAAAATGTTTTAACGTGGACTAACGCGCAGCAATATTAAGTCTGTGCAACATTCACAGTGCACACGTTGCGTTGTGTGTAACGTGTAGCAATATTTAGAAAGTGCTGCATGTTTAGCAATAAATCTGCTGCGTTGTGTGTGTTGCACATGCTCAGTAATTTTTTTTTTTTTAATGTAACTCATGCGTCGTTTTCGTTCCATCAGTATGCAACAAAAACGGCGCACCAAACGCAGGGCTAAAGAATGTACTATAACGTCCAAGTTAAAGTTTTTCAATACGTTGCAGTAGGGGCATGTTATGTGACCTTAACATCGCATTAAACGCGACATCCCACTGTGAAAGAGGCCTAAGTCTAAAGACTGTTTTGTGAATAAGTATGTGTAGCACAGCTAACAAATAGAACATTATTAGCAAAAGAAAAAAAAGTCTTATGTTGTTTTCCAGTACAGGAAGAGTTAAAGAGAAACTGTAACCAAGGATTGAACTTCATCCCAATCAGTAGCGGATACCCCCTTTCCCATGAAGAATCTTTAACTTTTCTCGAACGGATCAAGAGTGGCTCTGTATGGCTGATAATGTGGTGAAACCCCTCCAACAGTGTGATGTCAGCACCTAGGTACTGACATCACACTGTGGGAGCCTTGATGCATTGTGGGAAATAACAGTTGTTTCTAACTGCCAAAAAAGCAGCATCTGCTCCCACAGGATCACCTGCCAGTAGTAAAGATGTCACCATGTGATAAATGTCAGAATGTAAATCAGGAAGAGGGAAGATTCTACAATGGATAAACATTGACTAAACCAGTTATAAATAATTATTGTAAAAATTAAGCACTTTTTTTTTCATTACTTTGAGCTCTGAACTGTTCGACCAACTTGGTCTCGGGCTGTGTTCCCACTTGTGCCGGACCACGTGCAGCCAGTGGGAGCCGTTGTACAAGTCTCCCTAACACTGCTACTGCCTATAGGGCGCGTCCTAGTAGCTGCAGCTCTGGCGCTTTGAGTCCGCCAGGAGAAAAGCACAATTTAAATGTTCCGTGTCTTGTCTACTTAACCTGTTTTAAGGTACTGTATATAGCATATATTTTGCATATTCAAATGTCATGCATCCTGGATACCACAGTTGCTCACGTAAAGGAAATATAAGGCAAAATAACCAACTCCCCCGCCCCCCCTGGTCTACTTACCCGGGGCTTCCTCCAGCCCCTTGCACCTGTGCAGTACCCTCCGGACAATGTGGTCTTGATTGACAGCAGCGCGGTAAAGAATTACTTTGAGGTTGGCGGCTGACAGAGGAGCTGTGGCGCCAGGCATGTTATCTGCAAGAGGCTAGAGGAAGCCCCGGGTAAGTAGGGGGGGGGGGAGGTTATTTTGCCTGACATTTCCTTTGAGGCTAGATTCACAGTGGGACGTTGCGTTTTGATGCCACGTTAAAGTCGCACCGCAAGCTTACAACGCAACGCGCCCAAAAAGTGGCAACGCAGCGTTACCGTCGCATACAGCAGATACAGTAAAAAATACAGGCAATTAAAAGTATGCATCCAAGTCATTACTGAGCATGTGCAAACAGTCCAACGCAGCTAATAACGTGTATAACGCACTGCATGCAGTACTTTTACTTAACGTGCAGCGTTAGTCACTAACGTAACGTGTGCACTGTGAATGGGGCATTGATTTTTCTGAGTTATTCTGCGTTAAATGCTGTTTTAACGTGCGACTTTAACGTCCCACTGTGAACTTAGCCTAAAGCTATATTATCGCAAATATATTTTGTTTTAAGAAGGAAAACATTAAGCATTTTCAGTCCCTTTTATCTTCTCCTTATACTTACCTAGTGGTTCTAGGTTACCATGAGCTATCTGGGTATTTTGGAGGTTAAAGATTTAGGAAAAACTGTACATCAATGGGGGTGGGGGTGGTTAAGCTTATGTGTTATAAAGAGATTTGCATTGGGGGAGGTCAGTGTTAGCCATTAAGAGGAAATTCACCTTAGGGGAAGGAATTTAAATCTTTGTGTATAAAATATTGATAGAATAGTTAAGATTGTTTCAGAGGGAAACAATGAAAAGTAGCATTAGGGCAGGGTGGTAAACTGTGTCCATCCTTTCTGACATTACATTTTCACACACACAAAAACTGTATTATCCTAAAACCACCACTGGAGGGCGACAACTACAAAGTTTATTATTCTCCATTGCTAGCACTCGCATCATTTTATGACTAATCCGCTTCTACATAACTGCCAGTATAACAGCCATAAACGATAAAACAAACAGATTTTGTGGAACTCCAAATTCTGACGTTTACAGCAGCATTCTTTAATTTCTAGTTGAAAATCAGAATTCAGAATTCCGACGCATAAATTCCAAACATTACATGAAATTAAATTTGTGTGTTGCATGCTTAAAGTGGACCCAAATTAAAAATACAAGATTTCAGAAATAAAACCTATTTTATAAATTATAATAATAAATAGCAGCCTTTTTTCAGCTGCATGATGACAAATATAAAATATTTTACATTTATTGGAGGAACCCCTCCCTTCTTTTCAAATTGCCGGGATTTTTCCGGCAAACTGGTGGAGTAGATGGTGTCCAGCAATGGAGGAATTGCTAATGGCTGCCCCCAGTATAACCCTAGATATAAAGAGAGAAGGGTGAAAAGCAGGCACTGAAATGATCATAGGTTTGAAGGAGTGTTTATTTATCTTTGTATGTGTCAGAGCAGTGCAACTAAATATTTTTAATAAAAAAAAATGTTTGGTTTGGGTCCGCTTTAAGGGCCCGTTTCCACTATTGCGGTGCGGAATCACCGCATATCACCGCTGATGAAATCGCATGCGGATGCGATTCCGCATGCGGATTTTGCCGCAATTTCGCATAGGCAGGGTATATGCGAGTTTAACCATGGCACGGCCTGTGTCAATTTACATTACTTTCAATGCGAAATCGCGCATGCAAAAACTGCATGCGATTTCCCTATTAAATACATTGTCTGCGTTTCGCCTGCATTCCACACGGAGGCGAATTCTGCAGGGTCTACCGTGCAGAAAAATCCTGAACAGAAAAACGCAAATGAAAACTGACAAGTGGAAACAGTCCCATCCACTTGTATTGCCTATGCGAATCCGCATGCGTTGTCTGCATGCGGATTTGCGCTAGTGGAAACGGGCCCTCAAGGGAACCTGTACTGAGTAAAATTATTTAAAATAAACACGAGGTAACTTCAAATGAACATTAAATAGTTACCTTGCCATCAGTTCCTCTCAGAAGTTCACCATTTTCTTCTGACAATGATCCAACATTTTGTCAGAACTGAAATATATCAGTTGCTGTCAGTTATATATCAGTTGCTGTCAATTATAGCTGAGTGGACAACTGATGTGCCCGGTAATGTCCATGTTTCCCTGTGGCTCAACTGAGCGATGTTACAGTTTAACCGTGTGCTCACCAGAAAGCTGTTATGAGGTAATGGCCATTTTTAAAATGGAGGACGGAGAATTTCCTTGATCACAGTGGACAAACAGGATGCGAGAGAAGAAAAAGAGATTGAGCCGTAGACTACACGGGAGGTGAGTGTGACTTGTGTATGTTTATTTTGACTTTTAATTTTCAGTTCAGGTTTTCTTTAAGGGAAATTAATGAGAAAATCTGATGCAAAAATGCACTAACCATAATTAATCTTGAGGTTAGTGCAAATATATATTTTCAATAAATTACAGATTTGCGATTTTGCAATACAAACTCAGAACCCATGAAATTTGGTATTGGTTCAAAATTCCATGCAATATTTAGTCGGATGCTAAATTACGCAATTCTAACCATCTCTAAAAAATATGAAATATTGAGCCAAAAGCAATAGTTCCTGATTTACAAAAGCTGGCCATGCCACGAACTAGATTTTTATCTGCAAAGATAGTACTGTAGGTTGGTAAAGTACCTACATCTGACCTACAACTGGTTGACCAACCACAGATAAAAGAAATACCCAGCTCTGCCCACATGATGCTGCTATAGCACAGAAATGATTTGTCAATTAAGCATATTCACGAATATGGAGAAAAGGCTGGTAAAATGTGATTGCTGATGAACAAGTAATTTTCTTTTAATTAGATACTTACCTAAGTTGAAGGAAGGCTGTGGACAGTATAGAGCTTTTCTGAGCTATGTAAAAATTGATCCGCTTTTCTGAGCTGTGTATTAACAGATCAGTTTTTAAGCATCAATATGGCAGCCTCTATGTAAGTCTCAGGGCTGGTGCACACCGAGCGGCCTTTTCAGCGTTTCTGCAGCCGCTTGCGGCTGCGGATACGCTTGGTCAATGTATCTCAATGGGGTGGTTCACACCAGAGCGGGAGGCGTTTTGCAGAAACGAATCCTCCCGGGGTGAGGCATTTTTTGGATTGCGGATGCGTTTCTGCGTTTCTGCCTCAATGTTAAGTATAGGAAAAACGCAAACCGCTCGGAAAAACGCCTGTTCAGAGCGGTTTTGCCGGCGGTTTTGTTACAGAAGCTGTTCAGTAACAGCTTTACTGTAACAATATATGAAATCTACTACACCAAAACCGCTACACAAAACTGCAAAACGCTAGCTGAAACGCTACAGAAAAATAAGAAAAAGCGTTTCAAAATCTGCTAGCATTTTGCGGATCTGCTAGCGGGTTTTGGTGTGCACCAGGCCTCACTTCTGGTTCCCTTTAAGCGGAAATCAAATGTTTGGTACAGGTACTCAGACATTGATCTGATCTGTGATCTTGTTCTGGAAAGTATGAAAAGCAGAGGATTGCCCTAACAGCCAGGCAAGTAAGTAGCACTCTGAAAATATATAGTTAACAGTGGCACATAAAAAAATCCTCTAACTTGAATTCTGTTCAGTGACCGTGAATTCATTAGGATAATGGGTAACTAATAAATAAAGGTGACTTCCCGAAACTCAGGTCATTAGTCATTCACAGAGCAGCATACAGAGTAGTGCACTGCTGCGCTATTCCACTTCCAGTTTATGTCTGGAGCTCCTGTTTACATTCCTCCTAGCGGTATTCCACTGTAAACATCCTGTGGTGATTTCCATCAGCAGCTAAAACACACACTGCATCCCTGTCCCTCCTATGCCTCCCACTCTGTACAGCCTATACAGGCCATTACTATTGTCTCCTACAGTCACAGCTCTGCTTTACACAAACCTCTGGGAAAATATCTATTTGGATATTGTTGTGCTTCTTTAGGGCCTGAGCCCACTGACACAGCTGTGTCCGCTTTTCCATTACACATGCTGAAAAGCGGACAGATGCTCAAAAACGGACAGAAGCAGACACAATTGCGTTAGAGGGTTCAGACCCTTTAAGGACCGTACCCACAACGCGATTTTCCCAATGATTTTTCCAATGACCAGTGATGCTTTGTGCAACAAGCAATCGTTTCCGCAATTTCGCGATATGGGTACAGGCACCCAATCACGCAAACATAGTTTAGCATCGCACATCAATAATGACCGTCACAGCGGATCGGATCTTTAAGGCCCCCAACAACCCTGCATAAAGCACTGCAATCGCTTGAAGTGTAGTTCGCACCCATTGTGTATTGTCTCGTGATGTTGCGCATACCCGCCGCCAGGAAGCTGGATCGGCCAGCATTCAACATCGTGGGACAATGCTGAGATCCATCTTCCTGGGTCATGAGTAGTATGTAGCTTAAGAGATCATTTCTTCAAGCATTTCCATAGCCTTTGAGGATCCAGACCAGCCAGAGCAATGGTTTGAAGGTGAGGCAGGTGGGGGTTTCACCAAAGTGGGGTAAATAGAGAAAAGCAATCCTCTTTAACGAAGCATTTAACTCACTACGTCCCACACCTTATTAGTGAGTTTCATTATAGAAGGAAGTTCAGCATATGCCTTGGCCCCTATAAATGGCCAGAGAGTCTATACCTTGTATGAGCCTATGACTGCCGCTTTCAGGGTGGATACTGTGTTCCTTACATCTTGTGCAAATCACCAACGCACTGTAACAAGAGCAGATGCCCAAAAGTACAACTTAAAGTTTGGCAGAGCCAATCCCCCCAAATATAAGCAATTTTATTCATTATGTTATAGTCAGTAAAGTTTCTTTTTAAGGTATAGTTTTTAAGGTATCTGTTTGCACCATAAGAACATTGGACATCCTAAGTTGAGCATAGGTACCAAGCTGATTGACTTTAATAAAGCTTTCACTGTGTAATTTACAAGTGAATGATTTGATAAACTGTACATTGGAGTTCTGCCGCAACTATTATTAGATTAATACAAATATGACTTAAAAGTACAAGCCATCTGTCTTTGAACAGAAAAGCATATTTGCTGGCACAAGGATCCAACGGAAGAACATAATTCTATTTAGAGTATGATTTTTCTACACCACTCATATCTTAGACATAATATAGTAATAAAAGCTAGATGAAATTCAGCGTGTTAAAATGATAACACTGGGGACCTTATCCAATGAACTTTTTCTCCTAAGTTTCCTCCAAGGTGATATTTTCGCGCCTTATCAATAAAAGGCCTTTAAGCCACCAGCAAGCAAGAAAATAATTTTTCACAGTAATTTCTTGACTACCTTTTGGTACTTTTTTTACTTGCAGAGTGCAGAAAAAAATCTTTTAGGGCCTATTCACCCTTGAAAATGGCAAAACATTTTGCACGGGTGATTTTACCGTGATTATCATGGTAAAATTACTGTAAAAATGTGTGTTTGATGAGCTATCGCGATTAGCAATTTAATAGCATGCTAATCACAGTCACTCCCGAATCAATGAAAAATGCTGCATGTAACGCTTTGCGATTGCCACTAATCGCAAAACGCCCACGATGAGCAGCAATTGCGGCAGTGAGATCATTGCCATATACTTAATATTGCGCTAGCGCTTTTAAAAAAGTGCTAAAGAGCGGTAGCGCTTCTGCGATTATCAGGAATCACCCGCTAATCGCCCAAGTAACAATGGGTCCTTCAACACAAGATGAAAAATATCTCCTAGGAGACAACTTAGAAGAAAAAAGGCCCATATGCAATTAACTTTTTATCCTGAGTTCTCTCCTAGGAGATAATTTTTCATCTTCTATTTAAAAGCAGCACTTTGCAACTGAAAAAGTACCAAAATATAGATGAAAAAGTACTACCAAAATTATTTTGAGTATTTTATTCACAAGTTTGAAATTATCACATAGGAAAATACTTAGGAGAAAAAGGTAATTGCATAAGGGCCTGGGTGTCCAAGCTTATCTTCACATGGTATAAGTTTTGGGGGCTCGCTATCAGCAGGAGCCTGCGTCAACAGCAGTCATGGAAACTCTTGACGAAGCTATAGACACCATAACCGGAAAGTAGATATTATTCAATGTAGGAATAAGGAGAGGACACTGGATGCTGAAGCCAAAATGGAAGACAGAATGCATTGAATAGGCTTATTGGTTAGGGTAAGAGTAGATTGACAAGATTAGGTAATTGGAAAGGGGGACGGTACCTTTGTTAGGATTAGAAGGTTAAGTTTAGGTGTCAGAAAAGAGTTAACATTAAGAAGGGAGATTAAACTTAGGAATCAGGAAGGCAGTGGCGTAGCTAAGAAGCTGTGGGCCCCGATGCAGGTTTTACATTGGGCCCCCCAAGCACTCTATACATAACAATTGATACGACGCACCAAAACCTGCCAATGGCAACTACTGTGTCAGAGGTGCAAGAAGGGGATGGGGAACAGTTTGTTAATGATTACTACTATTCAAAGTATCTATAGAAGTAAATATTATGATCACAGGACCAATAGAGAACTAATACTGTAGTTGAGGGAGGGCCCTTCAGGGCCCCTCAGGCCCAAGGTCCCCGATGCGGTCGCAACCTCTGCAACCCCTATTGCTACGCCCCTGCAGGAAGGTGCTTTATTGCTAAAGTCCTCCAGCAATTCAACGAAAATAAAGTTGCTAAGGTTCATAATGATTTCATGGTTGCAAAGTGAAAAGACAAAGGCCCATATGCAATTAACTTGATCTCCTAAGTTTTCTCCTAGATGATATTTATAGATCTTGTCAATATAATGGCTTTTAAACCACCAGCTACCAAGAAAATACTCAGAATAATTTTAATAGTACTCCGTCACCTAGTTTTTGATACTTTTCAATTGCTGAGTGCTGAAAAGTTATTTTAAAGAGAAGATGAAAAGTTATCTCCTAGGAGAAAATTCAGGAGAAAAGGTAAATTGTATAGAGGCCAAATGCTCTATACTCATATTCCACAACCTTTTTCTCTTTACAATGTTGATAATTCCCTGCTTCTCCAGACTCTTGGATATTTACTTCTCTGAACATTCTTTTCTGTCTCTAACCCCTCCCTACACCTGCTATATGTTGGTGTAGTCAGGAAGGAAATACCAACGCTCTAAAACCCCTAAATGTACTCACTGATGCAGGATCTGGTTGGCTGGACCATAATAGACAAAAAGGAAGGGATCCGCAGACTTCAGTCCTAGTTTGATCCTGTGGATGTTCATGTCCTGTGTGTGGATTTTTTGTAATAAAGACAACCGGTTTATGCACTCTATTGAAGGCTGAAGATCCCTTCTTTTTTATCTGTTGGTGTACCACAAGGTTCTGTTCATGGATTATTTGTCTTCTCCATGTACAGTCATAGCCTGGGGTGATTCATACTTGATCCACCTGTTAATTGGCAGCCAACTCTTATGGTTTTTAATTTTACTTCTACGCTTATGATACCGAAATATGTTTTTCAGCTCCTGTCTTCTCTACAGAATTGTGATCTTTTCAGCATCTCTCTCTGCTGCCCCATCTGTAGTTGCTATAAGTATAGAGACCACCAGAGCCGGGACAAGGTCCTCCAGCACCCAAGGCTGAGACACCAAAGTGCGCCCCTCCATCCCTCCCACCCCAGCCGTCACACACTGATTGCTATTAGACTAAGAGGGCCACAGGGCCCACAACCTCCCCAACATCTTAATCTCTAGTTATCTGGCTTGCAGTCACCCTTTTCTTATTTCTTTCTGCTTCAGACACAATTAGGAATAACAGCTGAATGAATTGTGCGCCCCCTCCTACACTGCGCCCTGAGGCTGGAGCCTCTCCAGCCTATGCCTCGGCCCGGCCCTGGAGACCACCACAATAACCTCAACTCCTAATGCCTGCTGTCTAGAGGTAATATTTGATTCTGGGCTCTTATTTAAGTCACATATTCCTCCTAATATTTCCATCTCAGAAATATGCTCCAAATTCCTTCCTTCCTCACACAAAAAGCTACTAAAATGCTTGTGTGTGCCCTTATCATGTCCTGCCTTGACTATCGCAACATTCTACTCTCCAACCTACCAAAACGCAGGCTGGCAACTTTCCAATGCCTACCAAACGCTGACCACCATGTTAACCACCTTCCCTCATGCTCCTGATGCTGCTCCTTTCTGACAATCACTACATTGGCTGCCGATTAACAAGTGGATCCAGTTCAACCAACTTTCCTTCGGAACTCTCTCCCACAGCCTGTCTGCCGTGGTTCGAGAATGGAAACCTTTAAAGTTCAAACCATACTCTTAAAACCCATCTCTTCAGGCAAACTTATAATCTGGCATAGCCCCCTTTAGGCATATATTTACGCGTATATCAAAAAAGGGCGCCTGGAAAAAAGGGCGCGGGGTGTAGCCGAAATTATAAGTTTGAATGCAAAACCGTATTTTTCGTTTAAGAGGTTATAAACGATAATTTAATGCTAAATACGTTAAATAAACGGAAATGAAATGGCAAAATACCGTCTATAACAGTAAACGAATTCTGAAATGAAACGTCAAATAGCGTCTATAGCAAAAACGATATTTACACTTGTATTAAGCATAGTACTAGAATGGTAGGTTTTACAGGTATTTTACTACAATTATACCTAAGTTTAGGGTCACAGATATCTCTCCTTATCCCTATCCCTCACACCTAGACCCCCCTTTGTGTAAATACACATAATGTAATAAATTGTATATATTACATATATTGTACTATAACTATACCTAACCTTACTCTCATACAGAGCCCTCCCTGTACCTATCCCTAACCCCTAGACCCCCCTGGTGGTGCCTAAACCTAAGACTCCCCTGGTGGTGCCTAAACCTAAGACCCCCCTGTTGGTGCCTAAACCTAAGACTCCCCTGGTGGTGCCTAAACCTAAGACCCCCCAGTTGGTGCCTAAACCTAAGACTCCCCTGGTGGTGCCTAAACCTAAGACCCCCCTGTTGGTGCCTACACCTAAGACTCCCCTGGTGGTGCCTAAACCTAAGACCCCCCTGGTGGTGCCTAAACCTAAGACCCCCTGGTGGTGCCTAAACCTAAGACTCCCCTGGTGGTGCCTAAAACTAACCCCCCCCCCCCCCCCCCCTGGTGGTGTATATTGCACTGTATGTATACCTAACCCTCCCTGTACCTATCCCTAACCCCTAGACCCCCCTGGTGGTGCCTAAACCGAAGACTCCCCTGGTGGTGCCTAAACCTAAGACCCCCCTTCTGGTGCCTAAACCTAAGACCCCCCTGGTGGTGCCTAAAGCTAACCACCACCCTGGTCCTAACCCTGCCTGTACCTATCCCTAACCCCTAAACCCCCTAGTAATGCCTAAACCTAACCATCCCCACTGCACAAAACACGCTAAACACATATAAACAATAATATATTTAATCCTTAAAATACTTCACTCCAAATAACATGAATAAAATAATTTATATATTTGTAATAGAATAACTAGCCTTAAAATCACGTAGAAATCTTAAAATAACAGTAATTTGTAATAGAATAACTAGCCTTAAAATCACGTAGAAATCTTAAAATAACAGTAATATTTAAAGCGATATTTTAGTAACTATAATCAACGCATTAGAAGTGTAAAAACAAAGTTAATACCATAAGCGATGTATTTCTAATACAATCAGCTTTAGAAACGTTATTCAAGCATTATACATATGAAAATGAATTTTAAATGATAAAAGAAGTGTAAACGAAATTTTAGTTGTTATAGTTTTATAAGCGCATTTTTTTTTAAACGAAAAAACTAGTTAAAACCCATATAAGCGAAATTTACAAACGGAAAAATAAGTATAATACAAAGTCTAAACGAACTTGTAAACGATATTTGTTATAAACTTTATCCTGTAAACGAAAACCTTTGTTAACACGATCCCTGTAAACGCTATTTCTCGTGCGCCCTTTTTTCCTGTCGGGCGCCGAATAGCCGATATTTTGCATTGCAGTCTATGGCGGCGCCCTTTTTGTCCACTATCCCTGTGCGCCCTTTTTTACTAGTATTTACATCTACATCAAATGTTGAGGTGTACTCATACACTAGCTCCTTTATCTCCTCACCAAGTGTTTCTACCTCATTGCCTTTGTACTTTGTACAGTGTCATAGAAGATGTTGGTGCCACAGAAATACATAACAATAAGAGTCTGGAACCTCATCACTGGCCCTTCTGGTTCTGCATGTATAATTTTTCATGATGAGAATCACCTCTTTACAAAATGCCTTTTCTTTTAGTATTCAAATGCATAGCAAAGTATAAAGTCACACCAATAGAACTTGAATAGTGTCCAATGTATGGCCAGAAGGATATAATTACTAGACAAATAATAAGAGGATCAGTCAGTTGAAGCTTGGAATAAAAACACAGCAAATTAATCTATGTAATTTATGTGTGCACCAAATCCACAAAATCCCAAACCACATGAGAAAGAAGTAGATTGTGGCCAGGGAATGACATTACATAGACTGTGCGCTATGTATATGGCCAGATTTCTAAGCTTCTATGTTGGACACAGTCTAAGGAATAAAATATTATCACTCTTACTATTATTTGAATTGAAGTTGTTGCCTAACAGGAACCCCGAACATGACAGCTAAAGTGAAGAGAAGACTGTGTGGAGTTGCTGGTCTCCCATCAGAAGCCTCCTTGGGTGGCAGATCAAGGAGCGTTGACTACATATAGCAAGTACTGGGGTAATCCAGGGTTAACCAAAAACTAGCACCACTGCCTTGCAGTGGAAGTGGAATTCCAAAGGCTAAGGGAGAGAACCCAAACAGAAAATCACCAGTGTGTTTGGAAGCTTTTAAATGGCAGCCCCACCACCAGGACCGGGTGCTGAAGGCTAATAACCTACACACCTCAAATCAAACTATTACTGAAACTTAAGTGAAGAAAATTCGGACACATATTGTGTTGACGACTTTTGCCAAGAAGAAATGGATGTCCTCAAAAATATGGAGAAGATCAGTGGAAGAATAAATTGAGAAAATGGAAAAATCCTGGAATGAGATCAACAGAATAGCAACAGATGACCTACTGTATGCTTCAATGGGAGTAAAAAGAACAGATGATGTTGTTGCCATCATTTGTATTAAATTCATGTTCATTGTCCTAGTTCTTGCATTATTGGTAGATTGGCAATGCTATTCAGTAGAGAACTTGATATAAAATATCCTCTATCATGACTGTCGATTGGAGCCAGGGAATCCAGGTCCCAGGTAGGGAACCATCCAGTTACAGAGGTCGCTGGTAGAATGGCAACTCTACAGTAGAGTTGGGCCGAACCTCCGATTTTAGGTTCGCGAACCTGGTTCGCGAACTTCCGCGGAAGGTTCGGTTCGCGTTAAAGTTCGCGAACCGCAATAGACTTCAATGGGGATGCGAACTTTGAAAAAAAAAATAATTATGCTGGCCACAAAAGTGATGGAAAAGATGTTTCAAGGGGTCTAACACCTGGAGGGGGGCATGGCGGAGTGGGATACATGCCATAAGTCCCGGGGAAAAATCTGGATTTGACGCAAAGCAGCGTTTTAAGGGCATAAATCACATTGAATGCTAAATGACAGGCCTAAAGTGCTTTCAAACATCTTGCATGTGTATACATCAATCAGGTAGTGTAATTAAGGTACTGCTTCACACTGACACACCAAACTCACCGTGTAACGCACCGCAAACAGCTGTTTGTGTAGTGACGGCCGTGCTGGACTGGTGCGCACCATGGCGAGAGTGCAGGTTTTGGTGGCTTTACAGCCCATATGGTCGCCTGGCTGATGTAGCTGAATGACAGAACAGTGACTGTCCAGCTGATCAAATTTGGTCTGACCACAATGAGGCAACGACCTTATTATCGTGGGTGTGCCCCCCGAGACACTCATCTAGGCGCCGGTCATTGCTTCATTGTGATACGCAAGCCCCTTCACCACGGCAAGGTAATGATCACGAAGGGGAATGGGCGCATGTACATGCCTTTTCTTTTGTTGTTGCAGCTGCCCGCAGTGCAGTCAGAAAAATTAGGCAGTCATGTTCACGCACCAGAAAAATTATTACAGCGGCCGCTGCTAGCAGCGGCCTAAAAAATTCAGCAATCCGCCTGGAGTCCCGGACCCTGGTGGTGGTGGCGGAGAAGGTAGTCAAGCGGCCTGCAGGCAGACATGCTGTGTGGAGGGACTGGGAGTGACTTAGTCTTCTTGGGGCAGGCCAGGCAGCCAGTCACACGGCGTGCAGGCAGAGATGCTGTGAGTGCGGGGACTGACTTAGTCTTGGGGCGGGCAGCAGCCCTCCGGAATCCATGCCTCATTCATTTTGATAAAGGTGAGGTACTTAACACTTTTGTGACTTAGGCGACTTCTCTTCTCTGTGACAATGCCTCCAGCTGCGCTGAAGGTCCTTTCTGACAGGACGCTTGCGGCAGGGCAGGAGAGAAGTTGGATGGCAAATTGGGACAGCTCTGGCCACAGGTCAAGCCTGCGCACCCAGTAGTTCAAGGGTTCCTCATCGCTGTTCACAGCAGTGTCTACATCCACACTTAAGGCCAGGTAGTCGGCTACCTGCCGTTCCAGGCGTTGGTGGAGGGTGGATCCGGAAGGGCTACGGCGAGGCGTTGGACTAAAGAACGTCCGCATGTCCGACATCACCATGAGATCGCTGGAGCGTCCTGTCTTTGACTGCGTGGACACGGGAGGAGGATTAGTGGCAGTGGTACCTTGCTGGCGTTGTGCCGTCACATCACCCTTAAAGGCATTGTAAAGCATAGTTGACAGCTGGTTCTGCATGTGCTGCATCCTTTCCACCTTCCGGTGAGTTGGTAACAGGTCCGCCACTTTGTGCCTGTACCGAGGGTCTAGTAGTGTGGCCACCCAGTACAGCTCATTCCCCTTGAGGTTTTTTATACGGGGGTCCCTCAACAGGCAGGACAGCATAAAAGACGACATCTGCACAAAGTCGGATCCAGTACCCTCCATCTCCTCTTGCTCTTCCTCAGTGACGTCAGGTAAGTCAACCTCCTCCCCCCAGCCGCGAACAATACCACGGGAAGGTTGAGCAGCACAAGCCCCTTGCGATGCCTGCTGAGGTTGTTCTCCTGCCGCTGTCCCCTCCTCCTCCTCCTCCTCCTCCTCCCCCAAAGAAACACCTTGCTCATCATCCTCTGAGTCTGACTCGTCTTCTGCACATGACTTCTCTTCTTCCTCCTCCTCCCCCCTCTGTGCTGCCGCAGGTGTTGAGGAAACAGCTGGGTCTGATGAAAATTGGTCCCATGCCTGTTCCTGCCCTAACGGTTCCTGGTCACGCTCATTCACAGCTTCATCCGCCACTCTACGCACAGCACGCTCCAAGAAGTAAGCGTAGGGAATTAAGTCGCTGATGGTGCCCTCACTGCGGCTCACCAGGTTGGTCACCTCCTCAAACGGCCGCATGAGCCTGCATGCATTTTCCATCAGTGTCCAGTTGTCGGGCCAGAACATCCCCATCTTCCCAGACTGTTTCATTCTACTGTAGTTGTAGAGGTAGTGGGTCACGGCTTTCTTCTGTTCTAGCAGGCGGGAGAACATGAGCAGGGTCGAGTTCCAGCGAGTCGGGCTATCGCAAATGAGGCGTCTCACCGGCATGTTGTTTTTGCGCTGAATTTCCGCAAAGCGTGCCATGGCTATGTAAGACCGCCTCAAATGCCCACAGAACTTCCTGGCCTGCTTCAGGACATTCGCTAAGCCAGGGTACTTTGCCACAAATCTTTGAACCACTAGATTCATGACATGTGCCATGCAGGGTATGTGTGTCAGCTTCCCCATATGCAAAGCGGCAAGCAGATTACTGCCGTTGTCGCACACCACGTTGCCTATCTCCAGGTGGTGCGGGGTCAGCCACTCATCCACCTGTTTCTTAAGAGCAGCCAGGAGAGCTGCTCTAGTGTGACTCTCCGCTTTGAGACAAGACATGTCTAAGATGGCGTGACATCGTCTTACCTGGCATGCAGCATAGGCCCTGCGGAGCTGGGGCTGTGTAGCTGGAGAGGAGAACTGCCACTCAGCCAAGGAGGAGGAGGACAGCGAAGAGCATGTAGCAGGAGGAGAGGAGGTGGCAGGAGGCCTGCCTGCAAGCCGTGGAGGTGTCACAATTTGGTCCGCTGCGTCTTGCTTGCCATCGTTCACCACCAGGTTCACCCAATGGGCTGTGTAGGTAATGTAGCGGCCCTGCCCGTGCTTGGCAGACCATGCATCCGTGGTTAGGTGTACCCTTGACCCAACGCTCTTCGCAAGAGATGACACCACTTGCCTCTCAACTTCACAGTGCAGTTGGGGTATGGCCTTTCTCGAAAAATAAGTGCGGCCTGGCATCTTCCACTGCGGTGTTCCGATGGCCACAAATTTACGGAAGGCCTCAGAGTCCACCAGCCGGTATGGTAACAGCTGCCGAGCTAACAGTTCCGCCACGCCAGCTGTCAGACGCCGGGCAAGGGGGTGACTGGCCGAAATTGGCTTCTTCCGCTCAAACATTTCCTTCACGGACACCTGACTGCTGCTGTGGGCAGAGGAGCAGGAACCGCTCAAGGGCAGAGGCGGAGTGGAGGAGGGTGCCTGTGAAGGTGGAAGGGAGAAAGCGGCAGAAGCAGATAATGCACCTGATGGAGGAGGAAGAGGAGAAGGAGGGTGGCATTGCTTTTGTGTGCTGCTGCTGCTTTTGCTCAGGTGGCCATCCCATTGCTGTTTGTGCCTTTTCTCCAGGTGCCTTCGTAAGGCACTTGTCCCTACGTGAGTGTTGGCCTTTCCACGGCTCAATTTTTGTTGGCAGAGCGAACAGATGGCTTTGGTCCGATCTGAGGCACACACATTAAAAAATTTCCACACCGCTGAGCCACCCTGGGATGTGGGCACTATGGGGACCTCAGCAGCTGATGCTGAAGGGCAAGTTGGCTGGCTGTACATAGGTGGCGATACATGGTGCCGGACTCTGCCACCAGCTGTTTCTGACGAAGAGCTGCCCCAGCTTCTTTCAGCAACTTCTCTCCTCCTACTACTCTCTGACTCCCCCTCTGAACTGTCCCCCTCTTCATCTCCTCTATTGGGAACATACAGAGGATCCCTATTACCGTCATCATCGTAGTCATCCTGCCCAGCTTCGCTTGCCTCAGACAAATCCAAACTTGCACCATCAGTAGGTCCTTCATCCTCCTGACACGTTACATCCATAGTGTTGCCGCGTAACTCAGACATATGAGCTGGTGAAAATTCATCTGGCTGTAACAACAATGGCTGTGCATCAGTGATTTCACCACTAAATAATTCTTGCGAAGTGTCAAATGCAGCGGAAGTGGTGCTAGTAGTAGCGCTGGTGGCTGAGCAAGATGAGGTGTTCTGTGTCGCTAAATACTCAACCACGTCCTGACAATCTTGGGAGGTGATGGGACGTGCCTTCTTCCGAGCACTGTACTGTGGGCCAGGTCCACACGAAATTACATTTACACGACCTCGCGCAGACCTGCCGGGTGGCCTTCCTCTGGCTCTGGCACTACCTCTTCCTCTACCTGTTTTGTCCATATCGGGTATGCACGGAGTGGTATATCACACTGCGAGCACTCACGTAGGTAGGTGGGTTCACTTAACTGCACAGGTATGCGCACTGATGCGGTGGGTTCACTGAACAGAACAGGTATACAGTGGCGGGTTCACAGAACAGGTATGCAGTGGCAGGTTCACTGAACACAACAGGTATGCAGTGGCGGGTCCACTGAACAGAACAGGTATGCAGTGGCGGGTTCACTAAACAGAACAGGTATACAGTGGCGGGTTCAATGAACAGGTATACAGTGGTGGGTCCACTGAACAGAACAGGTATGCAGTGGCAGGTTCACTGAACAGGTATACAGTGGCGGGTCCACTGAACAGAACAGGTATGCAGTGGCGGGTTCACTGAACAGTTATACAGTGGCGGGTCCACTGAACAGAACAGGTATGCAGTGGCGGGTTCACTGCACAGGTATACAGTGGCGGGTCCACTGAACAGAACAGGTATGCAGTGGCGGGTTCACTGAACAGGTATGCAGTGGTGGGTTCACAGAACAGGTATGCAGTGGTGGGTTCACAGCACAGGTATGCAGTGGTGGGTTCAATGAACAGGTATACAGTGGCGGGTCCACTGAACAGAACAGGTATGCAGTGGCAGGTTCACTGAACAGGTATGCAGTGGTGGGTTCACAGCACAGGTATGCAGTGGTGGGTTCACAGAACAGGTATGCAGTGGTGGGTTCACAGCACAGGTATGCAGTGGTGGGTTCAATGAACAGGTATACAGTGGCGGGTCCACTGAACAGAACAGGTATGCAGTGGCTGGTTCACTGAACAGGTATGCAGTGGCGGGTTCACTGAACAGGTATGCAGTGGTGGGTTCACAGAACAGGTATGCAGTGGTGGGTTCACAGCACAGGTATGCAGTGGTGGGTTCAATGAACAGGTATACAGTGGCGGGTCCACTGAACAGAACAGGTATGCAGTGGCAGGTTCACTGAACAGGTATGCAGTGGTGGGTTCACAGCACAGGTATGCAGTGGTGGGTTCACAGAACAGGTATGCAGTGGTGGGTTCACAGCACAGGTATGCAGTGGTGGGTTCAATGAACAGGTATACAGTGGCGGGTCCACTGAACAGAACAGGTATGCAGTGGCAGGTTCACTGAACAGGTATGCAGTGGTGGGTTCACAGCACAGGTATGCAGTGGTGGGTTCACTGCACAGGTATGCAGTGGTGGGTTCACAGCACAGGTAAGCAGTGGTGGGTTCACAGCACAGGTATGCAGTGGCAGGTTCACTGAACACAACAGGTATGCAGTGGCGGGTTCACTGAACAGGTATACAGTGGCGGGTCCACTGAACAGAACAGGTATGCAGTGGCGGGTTCACTAAACAGAACAGGTATACAGTGGCGGGTTCACAGAACAGGTATGCAGTGGCAGGTTCACTGAACACAACAGGTATGCAGTGGCGGGTTCACTGAACAGGTATACAGTGGCGGGTCCACTGAACAGAACAGGTATGCAGTGGCGGGTTCACTGAACAGGTATACAGTGGCGGGTCCACTGAACAGAACAGGTATGCAGTGGCGGGTTCACTAAACAGGTATACAGTGGCGGGTCCACTGAACAGAACAGGTATGCAGTGGCGGGTTCACTGAACAGGTATACAGTGGCGGGTCCACTGAACAAAACAGGTATGCAGTGGCGGGTTCACTGAACAGGTATGCAGTGGTGGGTTCACAGAACAGGTATGCAGTGGTGGGTTCACAGCACAGGTATGCAGTGGTGGGTTCAATGAACAGGTATACAGTGGCGGGTCCACTGAACAGAACAGGTATGCAGTGGCAGGTTCACTGAACAGGTATGCAGTGGTGGGTTCACAGCACAGATATGCAGTGGTGGGTTCACAGAACAGGTATGCAGTGGTGGGTTCACAGCACAGGTATGCAGTGGTGGGTTCAATGAACAGGTATACAGTGGCGGGTCCACTGAACAGAACAGGTATGCAGTGGCAGGTTCACTGAACAGGTATGCAGTGGTGGGTTCACAGAACAGGTATGCAGTGGTGGGTTCACAGCACAGGTATGCAGTGGTGGGTTCAATGAACAGGTATACAGTGGCGGGTCCACTGAACAGAACAGGTATGCAGTGGCAGGTTCACTGAACAGGTATGCAGTGGTGGGTTCACAGCACAGGTATGCAGTGGTGGGTTCACTGAACAGGTATGCAGTGGTGGGTTCACTGAACAGGTATGCAGTGGTGGGTTCACAGCACAGGTATGCAGTGGTGGGTTCACAGCACAGGTATGCAGTGGTGGGTTCACAGCACAGGTATGCAGTGGTGGGTTCACAGAACAGGTATGCAGCCAGCCAGGAACAAGTTAAGCCTAACTAATCTGTTCCTGAGAGACAGTCTGCAGCAGCTCGCCCTACTCTCACTAACGCAGGCAGCACACGAGTGACCGTAATGGCCGCCGCTGCCTGCCTTATATAAGGGGGGGTGGGGCTCCAGGGGCTAGTGTAGCCTAATTGGCTACACTGGGCCTGCTGACTGTGATGTAGAGGGTCAAAGTTGACCCTCCATGTGCATTATGGGGCGAACCAAACTTCCGCAAAGGTTCGCCTGAGGGACGCGAACGCGAACCACCGAAGTTCGCGTGGAACCGTTCGCAGGCGAACCGTTCGGCCCAACTCTACTCTACAGGAGTCAGAGTAGGTGTGAAAAATGTCTGGGGAAATGTTTAGAAAACACCCCTGCATGTTTTTACCTGTGGACATAGTATAGGCAACTATTGGACAGAGTAGTAGCAGAGACCACAATTTATAAAAAATCTTCCTGGAAACCCTGCAGAACAATACACAAAACGAGAGTTGATTGCAGAAAAGCATTCAGCGACTTTTGACTCCTTTCTCCAGCACATCACTAAATGACCCTGAAAGCAACCTGTCAATATCGGAACAGGGCATTTACGCCGATGACGGTAAACAATGGTACTGGTGCTACCCATTTAACTTGAGTGGGCCATGCTTAACAAGGAGTGCCATGGTTGGTAGAAACATTGTACAACTATTGTAGAACATGAGTACAGTGCTTTAAATTTCAGAGGCTGATCAGGCATGTGAGGGCTATGGGCTTGATGCACTTTGGCATCTGAGCTTCTGGTGCTAAAGAGCATTCGGTGCCAAATGGCAGTAAATATTAAGGAACAGTGGGTGCCTTTCATGCAATCTCTTAAGCCCCATACTCACGGGGGACGGCCGTCGCCGCAACCGCGTGGCACGCGCATGTTGCGGCGACAGTTCGCCCGTGTGTATGACGCGCGCGCCCCGAACCGTCGCCCGTCGGAGCTGTCGCCAGGCGATTGACATGTTCAATCGCCGGCTACAGCCGTCGCCGCAACCTCGCCGGAACTGTCGCTAGCCCCGCATGTGTATGCGGGCTAGCGACAGCTACCCACAGACAGTACACGGAGCATCCGGCGGGGGGGAGGAACCTCGGCGACAGCTTCCGCCGCATCGCTAATCCCTCTGCTGCCGTGTGTATGCAGAGGGACTTGGCGACGAGCTGTCGCCGAACTGTCTCCGAACTGTCGCGCGACAGCTACAATTGTCCCCCCGTGAGTACTTAGCTTTAGGTGTCTGGGTGACGGTCGGCTGGATCAGCAGTCCCTGATGGCAGTGGGTGATGTAGAGTAGTCCAGCAGATGGTGAATATCTGTCATTACTCTCCCTCCTGGCTACTACTCTCCTCTTTCTCCTCACCACAACCCAATTACCTTGCATTAATTATTGTTTAAAGGTAGTAATGAATGAATGGCAATGGTAAGCCAACCTTGTTTGGGACTTTTAGAAACAGGACTCCTCTTTTTCATAAAAATGTATGGAATTTCCAGAGTTTAGCCAAAGAAATAAGGAGAATGAGATCATTTTCTTTTATTGTTACCATATTTTATTTTATTATTATTATTCATGCTACATTTACATTTTATACTAGCTTCATTCCTGACCCCTGTGGATTTGGATACTAGACAAGAAGCACAAGGAAGATTTTTTTTAGAACTGATGATGTCATTACCATATTGGACTTATATACTCATCAGACAACTTTTATACTTGTATCCACACATTTTTATAAAGTATCTTGTGTTGCATCGTTGAAATAACCAATTAATGTTGAAACAAAAAAGAACACTAGATTTGCGCTTGTTAATTCACAATTACCTTTTTATTCATTTTAAAATGTAGGAACAATATGAATAACTAATTATGCAATGTACTAAACTTTGGACACACTACTTAGTCCTAATTCAGTGGCCCATATCAAGAGGCAATTCAAACTTGTTGATACTTTTGCCCCCACTTTCTTACAGAACCTTTTCATGTCTGTTATATTCTTGGGCTTAATTTCATGTACAGTATGTTAAATGCTTACATGTAAAAAGGGAGCAATGGTAAGTTGGACGCCGGAGATGGTTGCTACTAGAATATTGGTAAAATCACTGATATTGTATTCTACTATCAGCAAAATATCAATATTTTTTTTCTAATATTTAACTTTCGCCTAACCTGACCCCATTCTTACTTGAACAATCCCTCTATAGATCCCTAAACAACTTCCCAACAGATGTCTAAACCTAACCGAGCTCCCAGCTGATGCCTAATCTACCCTTGCAACCAATGCCTAATCCTAACCAAAATAAACCAGTGCCTAACCCTAACCGCGTTTGCTGCAAATAGCTGCACTTTGTATCTAACACCTGCTATTTTATCAGGGCAGGAGATTTGGGTGCAGCCGGCACCACCGTAAGCCATAATTGGAATTACGGCTATACCCATGCACAGTGAGTAACTTCGGCGCCGTCAGAGGAGGGAGCTTAAGTTACCTTTAAAACACTGTCATTTGGCCACCAGCAATGTCTGGATGCCGAATTACATAATTCCCTACCATCCATGTCGATCTGGAGGGGGATAGTGATTAACAGGGGCGTTGCTAGGATCCTAGGAGATCCGGGGCACCCATGGGCACCAAGGGGTAACAACCTACGGTGCGCGTATGTAGTGGGCGTCAGTAGCGTTCCTACAATAGGGCGCAGGGGGGCGTGGCGCAGCCAGCCAGGGGGGTGTCGCCACGACCCCCCATTGTTGCAACAGGGCAGGTCAGGAGGGGAAGAGCAGCGCTGGAAGGAGGGGTGACAGGGATAGTGGCGGGGAGGGGGAAAAGATCCCCCCCCCTCCCTCACCTGGGTCCCCTCCTTCCGCCTCTCTTCCCCTCCAAATGACAGCGGGGGCAGCGGGCAACTTACAGGCAGGGCGGGCGGGCAGAGACGACTACTCACTTTACTTCTGCGTTCCAGCAGCTGGAACGCTGGGTCGCCGTCACGTGCCTCTTCTCCGCCTCCAATGCGTGTCACAGCATTGGAGGCGGAGAAGAGGCACGTGACGGCGACGGAGCGCTCCAGCTGCTGGAACGCAGAAGTAAAGTAAGTAGTCTCTGCCCGCCCGCCCTGCCTGTAAGTTGCCCGCTGCCTACGCTGTCATTTGGAGGGGGAGAGAGGCAGAAGGAGGGGTCCCAGGTGAGGGAGGGGGGATCTTTCCCCCCTCCCCGCCGCTGCCCCCACTGCCCCTCCTTCTAGCGCTGCTTCCCCCCTCCTGGAGCAGCTATACTGGGGGCAACTAAACTAGCTATACTGGGGGCAACTAAACTAGCTATACTGGGGGCATCTATACTAGCTATACTGGGGGCAGCTATACTGGGGGCAACTATACTAGCTATAGTGGGGGCAACTATACTGGGGGCATCTATACTAGCTATACTGGGGCAACTATACTGGGGGCAACTAAACTAGCTATACTGGGGGCATCTATACTAGCTATACTGGGGCAACTATACTAACTATACTGGGGGCAGCTATACTGGGGCAACTATACTAGCTATACTGGGGGCATCTATACTAGCTATAGTGGGGGCAGCTATACTAGCTATAATGGGGGCAGCTATACTAGCTATACTGGGGGCAGCTATACTGGGGCAACTATACTAGCTATAGTGGGGGCAACTATACTGGGGGCATCTAAACTATCTATACTGGGGGCATCTATACTAGCTATACTGGGGCAACTATACTAGCTATACATGGGGCAGCTATACTAGCTATACTGGGGGCAGCTATACTGGGGGCAACTATACTAGCTATAGTGGGGGCAACTATACTGGGGGCATCTATACTAGCTATACTGGGGCAACTATACTGGGGGAAACTAAACTAGCTATACTGGGGGCATTTATACTAGCTATACTGGGGGAAGCTATACTGGGGCAACTATACTAGCTATACTGGGGGCAACTATACTGCGGGCAACTATACTAGCTATACTGGGGCAACTATACTAGCTATACTGGGGCAGCTCTGGGTGAAGCTATACTATCTATACTGGGGCAACTATACTAGCTATACTTGGGGCAGCTATACTGGGGCAACTATACTAGCTATACTGGGGGCAACTATACTGCGGGCAACTATACTAGCTATACTGGGGCAACTATACTAGCTATACTGGGGCAGCTCTGGGGGCAGCTATACTAGCTATACTGGGGCAACTATACTAGCTATACTGGGGGCAGCTATACTGGGGGCAACTATACTAGCTAATACTTTAAATTACAGTTAGCTCCGCCCTCATCTGGTCATGACCATGCCCAATTTTTTTGCCGGTTGTGGCCACGCCCGTTTTTAAAGGGGGGGGTGTCTTTTAATACCCAGCACCGGGTGCCAAATGCCCTAGGTACGCCACTGGTGGGCGTGGTAGTGGCTGAATTAACAGCGGTGTAACATAAGAGAGGGGGACTAAGAGAGGGAGAGAGAGGACAGAGAGAGAGAGAGAGTGGGAGAGAGAGAGGACACAGAGAGGGCAGAGAGGGAGGGGAGGGAAAGAGGAGAGAGAGGAGGGAGAGAGAGACATAGAGAGGCACAAAACACACACACACACAATTGGGCACAGAGTGGGGCACTGCGAGAGGCACAGAGAGGAGATGGTAGAGAGAGAGGGCAGAGAGAGAGAGAGAGAAAGGGGACGGAGAGTGGGGAGAGAAAGTGAGAGAACAGACAGAGGGGAGATAGTAGGCAGAGGAGAGAGACAGAGAGGGGGTGAGGAAACAGAGAGAAAGAGAGAGGGGAGAGAGAGAGAGAGGGGATCTCCCCAGAGAGAAAGAGGGGGCAGAGAGGAGAGAGAGGGGAAGAGAGGGGGACACAGAGAGAGGGGGATGAGAGTGGTCAGAGAGAGGGGGGGAAGAGAGTTGTCTACCTTTGTTTGACATTGCAGAGAGTTCACCACAAGTTGCCCTACACTCTCTGCAACTTCAAACAAAGATAAAAACTACAGGGACTGCAGGGAAATGCTAGAGTGCCACCTCATTAATATGCTAAGCTTCCCTCTGCAGCAATGCCCGGGACAGGAGCTGTGATCTTTCTGACAGGCAGGCTCACATTCAGAGTTGCATTCCCACTTCACTGCACTTTCACAATCAGTACTTTAGGCATGATTGTGAAAGTGCAGTGATGTCCGAATGCAACTCTGAACATGAGCCTGCTTGTCATAAGGATCACAACACCCAGGCATCGCTGCAGAGAGAAGATTCAAATGTAACTACAAGAAGTGATTAATAAATGTAGGTCCCCTTACATTTCTATGGGTGGGAGGCTGAGAGGTGAGTGCCCCGGTTCTACCCCCTAGTGGTAATTAACCACTTGAGGACCACAGTACTACCCCCCCCCCCCTAAAGACAAGTGATCCCCCCCCCCCCTTTTCTCCCCAACAGAGCTCTCTGCTGGTGGGGTCAGATCGCCCCCCGGATGATTATTTGTTTGTTTATCAATATTTATTTGTGTAGTTTTAAATAAATTTTACAGTTTTTTTTATTATTTACGTATTCCCCCCTCCCTCCCTTTGCTAGGCAATCCCTGTGATCAGCTGTCATAGGCTTCAGCCTATGACAGCCAATCACCGCCGAGACTCAGGAGGGGACAGCCGTGTCACACTGTCTCTAGTACAGTGCTGCTGTAGATCTCAGCGCTGTACACCCTAATTAGATGGCAGTTTTGCCGTCTAACAGTCTCCAAGAGGTGATCGCCACTGGGAGACTGAAGGCGGAGCGGAGCCTACCAAGCAGGAGATGCGCACGCAGCGTGCGCCTGATCTCCTGCATTAGCCGACCCCAGGACTTGACGCCAATTGGCGTTAGGCGGTCCTGGGGCTGCCGCCGCGGTCACACCAATCGGCAAGATGCGGTTTCAGGTAGTTAATGCAGCTGGAACTTGTGCAGGAGCAGGGTGAGCCGTATATATCGGCTTTATCCTGCGCCCAAGTCTCCCAGCGGCATATTAATAGGTATGCGCCAGAGGCGCCTGCTGTTTGTAGCCGCAGTTTGTATAGCTATTTTATCGGGCCCCTCAGTGCCCAAATTTCCAGTTATAGCCGTTAATCACAGGTTTTAACATGGATGCTAAAATATTGTCCAAACTTCCCCAGCGCCCCCCATACCCAAATTTCCTGCTTTGATGTTTAATACCTACAAACAGTCAAATGGTGGATTTTGCTGTTGTTTAAAGCCATTGTCTTCTTGCAGAAGCCACCCCCATTTTCACCTTCATCTTATATACTGAATAACATTTTTGCTGTAAAACTCTGTTTATTAATACAATACAATACAATAACATTTATATAGCGCTTTTCTCCCATAGGACTCAAAGCGCTTAGGCTCTCTCAGATTCAGTAATTAGTAGGATGAAGTATTCACACAACAAAAGTTATATTTCTGCAAATGCCAAACTAAACAGGTGGGTTTTCAGTCTGGATTTAAACACGTCCAGGGATGGAGCTGTCCTGATCTGTTGAGGTAAGGAGTTCCAAAACGTAGGGGCAGCATGACAGAAGGCTCTGGGACCAAAAGTTTCCAAGTGGACTCTAGGTATGACTAGATTATTAGAACCTGTTGATCTGAGAATGCGGGGATTGCTACGCAGCTGCAACATATCTTTCATGTATCCAGGGCCTAAATTATTCAGGGATTTAAATGTCAGTAGGCCGATCTTGAATAGGACCCTCCATTCTATAGGTAGCCAGTGAAGGGAGTGCAGGACTGGCGTTATGTGGCAGTGACGGGGTTGGTTGGTTAGCAGTCTGGCAGCAGTATTCTGTATCAGCTGTAGTCGGTACAAGACCTTTTTTGGAAGGCCAGTGTAGAGAGCATTGCAGTAGTCCAGTCGGGATGTGACTAAGGTTGGCAGATCTTCTGGGGGTATGAGGTGCTTGATTTTTGCAATGTTCTTCAGGTGAAAATAGGATGATTTCATAACAGCAGAGATTTGAGTTCTGAAGTTTAAATCCCAATCAATTAGAACTCCCAGGCTACGCACATGATCAGAGCTGCGCAGATCCGTGCCTCCTATTCCCAGTGGTGAAGACTGCAAGTTAAGTTGTTTTGTTATCATGCTCTGCCCTCCTATCAGAAGGACTTCAGTTTTGTCTGCATTTAGTTTCAGCCAGTTGTCATTCATCCATTGCTGTAGTTCACGTAAGCAGGCGTTTATAGTTAGAGTTGGGTCTGTCACACCAGGCTTGAAGGAAAGATATAGTTGGGTGTTGTCTGCATAGCAGTGGTATGTCAGGCCATGTTTTTGGATTAGTTTTCCCAGCGGTAACATGTAAATCGTTAAAGGGGAACTGAAGAGAGAGGTATATGGAGGCTGTCATGTGTATTTCCTTTTAGACAATACCAGTTGCCTGGCAGCCCTGCTGATCCTCTGCCTCTAATACTATTAGCCATAGCCCCTGAACAAGCATCCAGCAGATCAGGTGTTTCAGTGGTTCAGACTTATAAGTCTGATCTGACAAGACTAGCTGCATGCTTGTTTCTGGTTTTAATCAGATACTACTGCAGAGAAATAGACCAGCAGGGCTGCCAGGCAACTGGTATTGATTAAAAGGAAATAAACATGACAGCCTCCATATACCTCTCTCTTCAGTTCCCCTTTAAGGCTGGATGCTTTGCGTTGAGTCTTCCTTGCGTTGAGTCTGGATACCTAGTTCCCATTAAAAAAAGCATGCTGCGTCACAACTCAGTGCAGCGCAACTCAACCCAACACATCTAAGTGTAACTCCAGCCTTAAAGCTTTCTATCAGAATTTGCTCATATTTAGCAGAATCCATTCTTTCCCCTATGCATATTTTGCAACTCGCTTCCACACACCATCCCAAAGCTCAATAGATCCAGTCCTTGTTTATCAATCTTTCTCCATCAAAGGCAACTCTTTTTTTCAGAACAAATCTTTTGTAATTGTTGTCAGAAATGCAAATTTTCAATTCATGAATCCACAATTTCCAAATGTCCTCTGGTTTGTCTAGATCAAGGCTGTCCAACTCCAGTCCTTGAAGGCCAAGGTCCTCACAAATGTTTGGCACAGCTCGAATTAATTGATGAGACTGAATCAGGAAAGATGTGGTTCATCAAATAGGACACATTTTGCTGTTCATCCTAAACACTGGCATGGCTATGGCTCTCCAGGACTGGAGTTGCACAGCACTGGTCTAGATGCTGTTTTTCCTAATTCTGTTTTGACTTCTTTGAAGAGGTGACAGGTAAGTCTTAAATAAACAGAGGCATATTCAAGCATCAGAGGTGTGGAAAACCTGGCATCTTCCAGAAAGAGGGGATTAGCACAACAGGAGAGACCATGAGCTCCTTATGGTAATGTATATTATGCAAGTAGAATAAATACAGTGGGATGCAAAAGTTTGGGCAACCTTGTTAATCATCATGATTTTCCTGTATAAATAGTTGGTTGTTACGATAAAAAATGTCAGTTAAATATATCATATAGGAGACACACATAGTGATATTTGGGAAGTTAAATGGAGTTTATTGGATTTACAGAAAGTGCGCAATAATTGTTTAAATAAAATTAGGCAGGTGCATAAATTTGCCATTTTATTGATTCCAAAACCTTTAGAAGTAATTATTGGAACTCAAATTGGCTTGGTAAGCTCAGTGACCCCTGACCTACATACACAGTTGAATCCAATTATGAGAAAGAGTATTTAAGGGGGTCAATTGTAAGTTTCCCTCCTCTTTTAATTTTCTCTGAAGAGTAGCAACATGGGGGTCTCAAAACAACTCTCAAATGATCTGAAGACAAAGACTGTTCACCATGGTTTAGGTAAGGATACAGAAAGCTGTCTCAGAGATTTCAGCTGCCTGTTTTCACAGTTAGGAACATATTGAGGAAATGGAAGACCACAAGGCTCAGTTCAAGTTAAGGCTTGAAGTGGCAGACCAAGAAAAATCTCGAATAAACAGAAGTGATGAATGGTGAGAACAGTCAGAGTCAACCCACAGACCAGCACCAAAGACCTACAATATCATCTTGCTGCAGATGGAGTCACTGTGCATCGTTCAGCCATTCGGTGCACTTTACACAAGGAGATGCTGTATGCGAGTGTGATGCAGAGGAAGCCTTTTCTCCACCCACAGCACAAACAGAGCCGCTCGAGGTATGCTAAAGCACATTTGTACAAGCCAGCTTTCATTTTGGAATAAGGTGCTGTGGACTGATGAAACTAAAATTGAGTTATTTGGGCAAAACAAGGGACGTTATGCATGGAGGAAAAACAACACAGCATTCCAAGTAAAACACCCGCTACCAACAGTAAAATATGGTGGTGGTTCCCTCATGTTTTGAGGCTGTGTGGCCAGTGCTGGGACCGGGAATCTTGTCATAGTTGAGGGACGCATGGATTCCACTCAGTATCAACAGATTCTGGAGATCAATGTCCAGGAATCAGTGGCAAAACTGAAGCTGCGCCGGGGCTGGATCTTTCAACAAGACAACGACCCTAAACACTGCTCAAAATCCACTAAGGCATTCATCCAGAGGAACAAGTACAAGGTTCTGGAATGGCCATCTCAGTCCCCAGACCTGAACATAATTGAAAATTTGTGGTGTGAGTTAAAGAGCTCAGAAGCTATCAAACCTGAATGAACTAGAGATGTTTTGTAAAGAGGAATGGTCCAAAATACCTTCAACCAGAATCCAGATTCTCATTGGAACGTACAGGAAACGTTTAGAGTCTGTAATTTCTGCAAAAGGAGGATCTACAAAATATTGATTTCATTTCTTTTTTTTTGTGGTGCCCAAATGTAGGCACCTGCCTAATTTTGTTTAAACAATTATTGCACACTTTCTGTAAATCCAATAAACTTCATTTTTACTTTTCAAATATCACTGTGTGTGTCTCCTACATGATATATTTAACTTACTTTTTTTTATCGTAACAACCAACGATTTATACAGGAAAATCATGACAATTTACAAGGTTGCCAAAACGTACGCATCCCACTGTAATAACAATAAAAGTGGAACTCACAAACCCAGGTTGTGGAGCTGCAACCACAATAAATAAGCTTTGGTCATGATTTATCCAATTACATTTACAGGTGTACATGCCTTGAAAGAGTTAGGTCGCTTTCCAGAAAAAAAGGTAGTTAGGGTCACTAAAGGGGTAGCGGCCGAACTCACAAAAAAGGTAGTTTATTTGAAAAAAAAACACCAGACAATGCGTTTCATGGGTGTAAACCCGCTTCCTCAGCTCAGTAATTAGTGTCTGGGGGCAAGAATCACACAGCTTGGAGTGCCAGTAGGTGCTGGTTTTTTTTTACAAATAAATTACCTAAACTATGCGTCCTCCTGAGGTAAGTCACTCTTACCTTTTAAACTGTAAGTATTTTATAATTTTTGAGACGCCGTCCCTCCCTCCCATACTCAAGCAACTGAGTGTCAGGCTGTGTTCCCACTTAACCTCCCTGGCGATCCACCCCTCAGCGCTGCCTGGCACTGATTGGCCAGGCTGCGCACGGGATCTGGGGGGGGGCCTCTAATGCGCCGGGTAGCGGCGGCGATCGAGCTATGCACGCAGCTAGCAATCCTCTGCGGCGGCTTAGCCCGTGCTCAGCACGGGCTTACCGTCAAGGAGGTTAACCGGAAAAATTAACTTCTCATCGCTAAACGAACAGTGAACGGCACTTGCACTTCTGTGCAGTCCATGATAATCCCGGGCAGGCGGATGCCTTCCCCATATAGCCTATGGGGTAACACATCTGCCCCGGGATACAGCTGGACTACTGCAGACCATCGGAGCGAACATTACATAGTCCACTCCCGCTGGATTCACGTGTGCCGTCAGAAGTGGGAACAGAGCCTAAGACTTCTTCTCTAGCCTTAGAGGGCATCGCCTAAGATAAGCTCATGCTTTACATCTCTGAAGGAACATCCCTGTGATTCTAACAAGCAGATACAGTATTTACAAAGTAAACTGTGGTATGTGCCAGTATGTCTGCGCAAGCCTCTAAAGTGTGCAGATTTATTATCAGCAATCTCTTAATGTGTATCATTTTTTTTCAAAGCAACTACTTGTGCTTTTAAACAGAAACACCTACTCAAGTTTATATTTGTATGATTTGTTATTTAGTAGAACTTTAAACTGCGATCTTGTACTTCGCAGACAGAACTCATCTAAAATCGGAGGTAAGGAAGTCTGCTTTGCATACAGAATATTCCAGACAAAACACAGGATTTTATATAAATAGCTGAAATTTGGATGGTCTGCCTCCAAGAAAGATATCACACACACTAACTTATAGAAAAAATAGATACCTGTTTGCAATTGTATGGGCCTCAATAGTTAAAGAATAAAGGTGCTAACACAATTTCTAGTTCATTTTGTAAGCCTCTTCCATATAAACACAGGTGTCCCATTAATAGTTTGTTAGGTAGCAGGAAAAAAAGGCGCTGGCTGAGGGTGGACGGAAGGGGCGTCGCCATAGACTTTAATGCAATTATCGTTAATACAGAGAAAAAAGCAGAAAAAAAGGGCGCCACAAAAAATGTTGTTAATAACATTACAACATTATAGTTTTTGAGGTAGTTATCATTTTAGAAGTTTAAAACTGTATAGCTTTTGTCATATTATTTTGTTAATAAGTACAGATTTTACGATTTCAAAGGTATTATCGTTAATATATGTAAAAGGGTGTTTATGCAGCGGGAGTGGTTAGGCACCACCAGGGGGTTAAGGTTAGGCACCACTGGGGCGGGGGTTAGTTTTAGGCAACACCAGGGGGGGTGGATAGGGTTAGGCACCACCAGGGGAGTGGTTAGAGTTAGGCACCACCGGGGGGTTAAGGTTAGGCCCCACTGGGGTGGTGGTTAGGGTTAGGCGCCATTAGGGGAGTGGTTAGTTTTAGGCACCACCAGGGGAGGGTTCTGTGTGAGGGTAGAGTTGGGTTAAGGAGCATTGACGAAAAACATAACGACATTTAACATTAATATTTATTCGTTATTATTTCTCGTTTGTTTTTGCAACAGTAATTATCATTAATAAAGCTTGACAACGATGGTTCTCGTTAGCAAATTTTGTTAATACCTGGTGCCAAATTTGTTAATAAGTCCGGCCCTTTTTTCACGGCACCCTTTTTTATGCAACACGTAACACGTTTGTTACCAATTATGCATCCTGGAGAATAATGTCCAGTTGCTATTGTTATGCATTACCACAGGCACGGGCAAGGCACTCCCACCCACCACCACCTCTCTCCAGAGAGCAGAACATGCTGATCTGCAGAGAGCCCCACAGAGATCAACTATAATTGTTTAAAATGAACACCACTATAAGGGTGAACAGTTCATAAAGGACCTCTGTCACGTAAATCTTAACATTTAAAATATATGTAAACAAATACAAATAAGAAGTATGTTTCTTCCAGAGTAAAATAAGCCATAAATTACTTTTCTCCTATGTTGCTGTCACTTACAGTAAGTAGTAGAAATCTGACAATACTGACAGGTTTTGGGCTAGTCCAGTTAGTGGCTGGAAAGTGTACTGGTTAAGTGCACTGTCTTTGACATGGGAGACCAGGGTTTGAATCCTGGCTAGGGTCAGTCCCTATGTAGTAAGGAGTTCAAAGGAAGACTCCCTAACACTGCAGGGTGGCCTCTTGAGTGCGTCCCAGTGGCTGCAGCTCTTGAGTGCTTTGAGTCCGACAGGAGAAAAGGGCTATACAAATGTCCAGATTATCTCTCTGTAGTGGATTCTCCAGGATGGCCTTTAACTTTTATAAAGACACTCCCTGAAAAAGATTTCTAAAAAGATGCTGGCCAGCCTCCTGCTCTCTGCTCACTTTTTTGGCTGTTGGACAGAGCAACTGCAATTCACTAAGTGCTTCTGAAAATAAAGAAAGCCCTGAGAACTACCCAAGAGGAGATGGGCTAGTCCAAAACCTGTCAGTTCTGTCACATTTCTACTACTTACTGTAAGTGACAGCAACAGTAATAGGAGAAAAGTAATTTATGGCTCATTTTACTCTGGTAGAAACATACTTCTAATTTGTAAGTGTTTACATATTTTACATTTTAAGATTTTTGCGACAGAGGTCCTTTAAAGTGGACCTGAGCTCTCGCACAGGACAGAAGAAAGAGACATGTACCCTGTATGTATTTAGAGAGTTTAGCCCAATCCCCCCTCATTTGTGGCTAATCACAATTGTAGTTTGATCTCTCAGTTGTGTCAGCTGGCTGTCTTGGCAAAGCAGCTAATTTGTAAACACAGGATGTTAACCCTATGTCTGCTTGACACACTGCAGATTTATTGCAGCATTTGAATTAGCTGTAACAAAGAAATGTTTTTTTTCTTTAATTGTTATTATGCTGTTGCTTATCTTTTAAAACAGTGAGGAAGCTCTGAGTTCAGGTCCACTTTAAGTGTATTTATAAAAGTGCATTTACCCGATTTAGGCCCCGTTCACACTGCAAGCGTTTCCAGCCGCGTTTCCAAAACGCGTGCAGGTGGCTGACACGCCCAACATCAGACAGTGCATAGAGTGCACTGTCTGATGTTCACACTGCATGTGTTCCGGACCTGTGCGGTCCGGGAACGCATGCTGCACGCATTTTTTGCCAAAACTTTTCAGTGATGGGATCAGCCACGCAACACATACAAACGCGGATGGCGTGCGTTCGTACGCGTTGCGTTCCGCGTGCGTGCCGTCCGCGTTTTTATTGTGAACGCGGCCTAAGACTATTGGCCTTCCATAAACAGGAGATACAGTGAGCTCAGGTACCTTCTTCTTGCAATTTATTGTCCATTAGTGTATGCCAGCAAAAATACAAACAAAGCAACATCCTAATAAAAATACCAGTAGCCAGAACTGACAGCTGCTTTGAACTAGTGACTTCCTCAGAAGATTTGGTACGTAGGCTGAGCCAACAAACTGCCTCAGGAAATCTGGGTATATATGTGCTTTTATCTGTAGTTAGGTAGGCTTGTCCATCCCCACTTGGGAACAGCAGATTGACAGTATGTTGTTTATCATCCAGGGTACCCCTTTTAGTGTAATGTGCAGCCCGGAGCCATCATTGCTGTGTACCAGACAACAAGTGGGTGTGACAAAGTAAGCCTGACTGAGTAATGCCTATTCACCATAAACTCACCCCCAACCTCTGTAAAAAATGTGATAACTTTACTTTGGGATTTCAATACTGTCCAGTTTATGAACCTGCTCACAGTCCTCATGAGATTGTCTAGATGTTGGAACTTATTCAGAGAATGTTCAGACCTATTATGGATGTGGCTCAATGTTCATTATTCCAAGCTTGAGCAGTTATTGGTCCTGCAACTTGCCTCACAGCCACATCACCACAAACACTGTTATTGCAATGTCACTGGCCACAATGAGCAAAGCACAAGTAAACTTGGATTTGAACCTTTCCAGAGAAGTTCTGCAGGAAATATTATTTTTCATGGTGGTGGCTTGGGCAGCTGGGCGTAGTTTTGAGCAAGCATTAAAAACTCACCAAATTGATCTTGATCTCACTAGGACTGATTCTTATGCACTAAGCTTGGGATAGTGCTTCACCACCATTAGGCTCATTAGTTTACCAACTTTCTTTCTAACATAGTCCACGGCCAATATTGCTCATGTCTACTAGGAGAAGCGTTCTCACTATCTGGACATGTTGCTCAGTTCTTACACGACTCTTGCTCCAGTCTGACGTTCATGTATAGCTTTTTCAAGGTGATAAATAACATCCTATGAAAATTAATTTGCCATGTAAATGTATTTGCCAGCCAACACATTTACAAGTTACAATACTCAACAGTTTCATGTCCATCTTGCCTCAGGTCAGGGCAGTTTCTAGGCTAAATTGCATCCAGGGCAATGCTGTAAAAATTGCGCCCCCTCCCCTACCTCACGCCCAATGGACTCGCGAACTGTGAAGAATCGTGGGGAAGCAGCCGCCTCTTCTCAGCGTGAGGCGGCTGCTTCCGTGAAGGGCATGGCAGAACGCGGAAGAGCAGCCGCCTCTACTCAGAGTGAGGCAGCTGCTTCCGTGAAGGGTATGGCGGAGAGCGGAGAAACCACCGCGTCTGACGCGGCGGTTAGAGCGCATGGCCCTGTTGCAGATACACCGCAGAGCTGACATGGCTGGGACTCATAGTCCTTCTAGGTTTAGAATGACGCGCGTCCGCGCGGAAAGGCAGAACCTATATGGCAGCCAGAAAAGGGTCAGCTGACCAAGCTGGTCAGCTGACAATTTTGCCTCTTTTCATTGGTCCAGCACTTAGGGAGGTGCTGGAGAGTGCATCTGTATATATATTGATGGTAGTTCATTTGTTCCTTGTCTGGCGTTGCGATCACAATGTGGTAGCACTCAGACCTGAGTCAGATCCGAAAGTGTGCCGGGACCAGCTGGAGCTGTAATCCTACACTTAGCTAGATTCTATTTGATAGTCTAAAGTACTAGTTTGATTGTGATTATCTGTTTTGACCCTTTGCTTGCCTGACTACTCTTCTGAACTCTGATTCTGTACCTTGCCATTCTGATACTCTGTTGCCGAACCCCGGCTCGTCCTTAGACCCTGCATCTGCCTCCTGATTCTGTACCCCGATATATCTGATACCCTGTTGCCGAACCCTGCCTGTTTTCTAGACTCCGCTTCTGCCTTCTGAATCTGTACTGTATCTGTCTGTGCGGTAACGACTTGGCTTGTCCGACCTCGAGGACCGACTTTACTGTTAGAGGCGGTTCACAGACCTGTTAGTGACACCCTCTCACTGGTGTCACTCACACTCTGTCCTTCCTACTTTCAGCCTAGCTCCTCCCCCGGGAGAGTCTAGGCATACGGAAGGAACATACTTCTGAGCAGTACTCCTTACTGCTTCTGTACCTTCTCCTAAGGTGCAATACTCTAAGTATTACTGTTGCACCAAACACTCTTACTCTACTCAGGTGTCCAGAGGTTAGCTAGTATATCGGATTATCGGTGATACTGCAGATCATCTATAATCTGGTATATACCTGTATTCCCAGTGATACTGCAGATCACCGGTAATCAGATTCTCTCTGAGTTACACCGATCGTTACAAGAACTCCTACTTTTTAGGGACAGTCACACAGCCACAGGTCACAAGCAGATCTGCCTACTTTCTAGTTACCAGCCGCTCATCCAGGAGGAAGCAGGGACCAGAAGAACACACAGGCGAAGAGAGCCTGGAAAGTCCACTCCTCAATGGGCGCCATGCACTGACAGCCTGCAGTACCGCTACAGGACATCAGGTGTCATCACGCAGTAGTGACGTGATGATGACTTGACATCAGATGCAGGCAGCCCAGGAGGAGTCAAGGAAGGTGATTGCGCTGGTAATCTTCTTTCTTCTTCCATTTGGCTGCACGGCGCATCACTAGCTCCCTAGCGTTTATGTCCTTCTTCTACTTGCCGGTCTGCGCCCAGGGCAGTCGCAGGTCGCAGGGCTGCCCAAGAAACGTCCCTGCCTCAGGTTTCAAACTATCAGTGGATAACATGACTGCATTGCTTATAGTTTCACCAATATAGAAAGAGGTTCACACTCTTAACTAGCTTACTTTGTCAGCAATAACAACCTATAACACAGTCTACATCTGTAGATGCACAAATCAAGAAATGCGGAACAAAACAACAAAGCAAAATAATTGTTTCTGAGGATACAAAACCACAGCAAGTATTAACTGTCTGGCTTTGACACATAATACACTGAATAGTGGTAGAACCAGTCACCACCTAACTTTATTCAGACACCTGGTTTGCTACTTAAAGTTCACAGTGTTGGCTTCCCCACTGCTTTTGGCTTAGGAGGTTCTCGGCTAGAGATGAGGTCATTTTTCTGGGATCATTACCCTACTTATGCATTGGATATCTAGCCTGCTAAACTAGAGCATTTAGCTCCCACCTCCTACAAAGAATCCTGCACACTAAAACATTGCTAAAGTCTGTAATAATGCCATACAATTTCCTGATTCCTTTACCTGGCTATGCTCAATATACAGAGGCGGATACTCACGTTATAGTTTCAATTAGTCTTACATATACATTTTGATTATAGATGGAGAGGTCTTTTAATATCAGTGAGCAGCAAATGAACCACACTCTTCAGCTATTTAGTTCTAATTCTTAGCTGTCAAGTAAACGGTGCCCTTATAGCCAGTGACTCAACATAAACGATGCATTATTTCTCATGATGCAGCAGGAGAGATACTATGCGATAAGCAATGGGACTTTATAGAAATGGTCCCCTGTGCACTGGTATTTGTTGCATAATAAGTTTGTACTGCAGAAATACAAAAAAGTAAATAAGTAAAAATAGCAAATAGATGGACAAAAGCCGATGGATGCAGACAAGACTTGGAAAGAAATAGATGAATGTGATCCACGCACATTAAGAATAGAATTAAATCTTTCTTGGAAAGATAAATGCAGGCAAGAGACAAGAGAGTCTACAGAACATTCATTTAATGCTGAAAGCAGACCGGCTCTGGCCTCCGAAAGGAAGTGAATTCATTGTAAACAGTTGGAAGTCTTTTTTTTTTTTAACAGATTATAATGAATTCCACTCAGCTGAGTATAAAAGCCAGAAATCCTGTGTCCTCACCCCCGCATTACTATGGCAACAGAGGCAATTCATGGAGAGAATGGTACTCACTATTGTACGATGGATGTTCCCTGCACTATGCCCCTGTCAGGCAGCCTTGGTTGCTGTGTGCCATTGTACCACAGACACATTAGGCTCTGTAAGGAGCTATAATTTGTAGTAACCCATAGCAACCAGTCAGAGCTCGTCATTATATTATACTACTAACAATGAAGCATAATTGTTGATTGTTACGGATCAATTATGAATGGCCACTTGAGTAAATTTAACGTGGCCACACACCATACAATTTTTTTTAAATATCTGTTCAATTCAAGAACTGCAATACATTTTTCTGACTGATTGTAACATTTCAATGTGTGTTACATTTCTCCCCAATTCTGATAAAAACAATTGGAAATTCTGAGAAAATTGCTAGGGTGTGTATATTAATAAATTGACAATCTAACACACACCATATAATCTTTGGAAAAATGTAAAAAAAAATTCCAGCATTCCGGATCGATAAAAATCGGAAAAAAAATGGGAACTCCAATTGGATTTTTCAGTCGAATGAAAAAAAAAAAGCTTTCAATTTTTGGGGGAAGATCCGATCATATTTATCGAATTTCCATAAAATCGGATCGTTTTATTTTACAGTGTGTGGCCACCTTTATATTGAGATGAAATTATTACTTTTTTATGTTTGTTAAAGAAAAAATTCCATCTCTCTGCATTCTCTGGAGGATGAGATTTGCTAGAGTGAACAGGCTCTTTACATTTACGCTTCTAGCGCCTTCTCTGAGAACAAGTGCATAGTCTGGTCATCCACATATGGGTTGATGCTTATACCCTGTTTGAATGCATGGCAGCCTGCAATGGGAGAGTGAAGCAATGGTCACTTAGAGGGAAGGCGTAAATAGAGGGAATCAGTACCTGTGACTGCAGGGGGGGGCTCAAAGCAGTAAGGAGGCCCCAACTACTACTTCATTTCCTCTGATCAAAGGGTCCATCCTCCAGCTCAGGTGGTTTGTGGCTATACTTGGTATGGGCACTGGCATAGCAATAGGGGTTGCAAAGGTTATGACCGCACTGGGGCCCTTGGGGTAAAGGTGCCATTCTTCATCCAGCTTATTAGCTTTTCATTGCTGCTATGCTGGCAATGAACACCTCTATATGAGCATTGAATACAAATCTCGGACACTGCAGCTGCCCTTGGTAGGTTTTAAGGCTCCATATCAATAGGGTGCTTATGACCCCATGTAAATCTTGCACCGGTGCCCCAAGCTCCTTAGTTATGCCACTGCTTGTGGGTGTGAAAATCATATTGGCCTCACTTGTTTTATGACCTTTGCAAGATGGGCCTCAAGGCTGTGAGGGTCACAAAGGGTTGGCAAATGAAAGGGTGTAAACATTGGGGGGACTTATCAACGTTTTGCTGGGGGCCCCATTATTTATAGTTATGGGCCTGCCAAACAGTTATCAAACCTTTCTGCATGTATAGGTAAGTATAATAAATGTATCAGGTACAGAAAGTGAGAAACAGTTAGGCTGGGTTACTGTTAGCAACAATTTAAAGGGTGTAGCATATGCATATTGCATATTTTTGTCACAATGTGCTGGGTCCTAAACTAACTCACTGCTATGCCCTGCAGGAGTTGGCCCCAATCAAAAAACTTGGGCACTGCGTGTTGGCCCCCCATGCCCCCAAGAAACGGGAAGCAGGGCTAACAACACCCTAACCACTCTCACTGTCCAGGGGCATAGCAACTACACCCAGGGGGGTGGGGCAGAAACATGCAGATAGCCCGCCCCAGTCATTGCCCAGGAGGGACCATCTACATCCCCCCCCCCCCCCCAAAAAAAAAAGAAAATACTCCCTACCCTGTTGTGAATTGCAACCAGCTGCAAGAGTATGCAAGATGCATGACCTGGAAGCAACAACACCAAAGGAGAGGGAGGAGGTGCAGACAGCCCCCCCCCCCCCAGGTGCTGCCACCATCAGGGAAGCCACCCATACCCCCACCCCTCAGGAAGGAACAACTGCTGAACTGGAAATAGGAGAAACAAAGGAGGTGTGTGCTCATACCAGGTATCACCTGACATATATACTGGCTGTCAAAATGTCTATTGAGGGTTATCAGTTAGGGCTATAGGAAATTGTTAGGTTAGTGTTTACAGTGTATAAAGACATAGGTTACAATTGGGTGGTTAAGGGCTAAAACTTTGGTGGGGCACACAATTAATGTTATGGTTTTCTGGAGGTTAGTGGCCAGGAAAAAAGTAAAGTTAGAATTAGGAGGGATAGGTGGCACTTAGTAGTCGACATAGTAAAATATAAGTGGTGAGGTTAGCAGGTGGCTAAGTGGGGTCATTATCATGCAGGAGGTACTTAACCCTACTCCCAAATGATCAGCACCAAATCTTAGAATGGTGTTGCTTGGAGTTGTACTACTGGAGTTCTGATAATGGTGGATGACAATGCGTGACATCTTTCATACCCATATAGGTTTAAAGGGGCTAAACAATATCCACATTACTGACTAGGTAGGCCTCATAAAGCTGCATTATCAAAATGACAAATTAGGGGCATTTGTAGCATAACAGTTTTTAGAAGAAGGCACATCCGTCCATCAATCAATCCACCAATTAAGGATCATTTTGTGTTGTATAGATCTCAGTGTAGTTAGCTTTAACAACAAGATGTACAGGAGACTCATGGAGTCATTAGCAGCTGTACGAAACATCAGTTTCTACTCTTTCTGGCAGCTCACTCATACAGTATATTCCTACATAAGATAGTTGGGTATCTTGTATTAATGCAATAACCCAAATGTAATAGCACTTATTGTAATAATCACGTTACACTTAAAGTGAACCAGAGACGAAACACCCTCATGTATTTTACCATATATAGCAATGGGAACATTAGAGAAAACATATACCCTGCTCTCTGTTTCATTATTTACTGTTAAGATTGCTTCTTATCACCTGATAAAATCCCCGACTGAGCATTCAGTCTGGCTTTGTTCAGGAAACTTTATAGCTGAGTCTGTCTTCTGTGCTGTCTTTTTAAGTCCAAGCCTGCCCCCTTGTGGCTCTGCTCAGGAATCATTATAGCTGAGTCATTATAGCAAAGCCAGACTGAATGCTCAGTCAGGAATTTTATCTGAGCTGATACGAAGCAATCTGAACAGTAAATTATGACACAGAGAGCAGGGTAGGGGTTTTCTATAATGTTCCCACTGATATATATGGTAAAATACATGAGGATGCTTCGTCTCTGGTTCACTTTAATAATGGAGAACTGGATTGCCCTCTTGCCTTGCAGTGCTGGGTCCTCGGTTCGAATAGAAACAAGAGCATTATCTGCAAGGGGTTTTATGTTCACCCCATGTCCATGTGGGTTTCCTCCGGGCACTCCGGTCTCCTCCCATATCCCCAAAACATGCAGATAAGTTAATTGGCTTCCACCTTAAAATTGGCCCTATACTACGATGGACATATGACTATGGTAGGGATTAGATTTTGAGCCTCTCTGAGTGACAGTTAAGGTAGAAGACTATATACTCTGTACAGGGCTGCGGAACATGTCAGCACTATAGAAGTACCAAATTATACTAATAATGTGGCACAAGAAGCAATGATGTATAAGTGTTTTTGTCAGTCATGTAATATCTGCAACTTTAAGATCCTTCTAGACTGCCTCCTAAAATACCCATCTTTACCATAAACAATAACACATACTTTGCCATAATTACAATATAATCAGACCAGTAAAACATGACTGTGATATAATGCAGAACAAATAGAGAAAGCAGTGCATCTTCTAGCAAAATCCCTGTAATTACACCAAGTCTTACCTATGGGCTTATCTTCTTTGCTACATCTATGCCCTCATTTAGGATGTGCTTCACCGATCTACAGTCTTGGATGCAACAAATTTAAATTTGTAGTGCCAACAATTTGTTGGGTTATTGTCACCACTTTCTTTTCAGTAGTTTATCATGTATCACCTTATCTTGGGTTTGTACTATGGTTAATGTAACATACTGCTTACTGTTTCCCTTATATAGGCAGTGAGGGACTTGTGTACATTATGACACATAGCTATGCCCAGGCATGGAGACAGTGACATGACATTACTTATGTCATTTCACATGTAAAGCCCAGGAATGGAGCATAAACATGCCACTGCTCTCTCTCTCTCTCTCTCTCTCTCTCTGCTGAATCTAGATTTAAAGTGGATGTCTTACTCCTGAAGGAAACAGGAGGAGCGATCTGAGTGGCTGGAAGAAGATGTAGGTATGAATGATTCTGAATGATGTTGGTGCCACTCTGATTGTAAGCCACTCTAGGTGGCAGAGATACGGAACTAGGACAAGAGAAAGAAAGGAGTGCACTAGGTGATATGCAGACTCAGGGCCGTCCAGCAGTGGAATAATCTCACCTGATGATGTAGTTGGACAGCCCATACAGGTTTATTAGTATGTAGGCTTTTCCCCTTTAAGCCAGGGACCAGGCTCTCCGGACTCCTCGAACACCCTCACTGGATCAGTCTGTGGTTCAGCAGTGATGAAGTCTTGCTGCCCACCGATCGCCACGTGCGTCTTGCATACTCTGTGAGTGCTCCACCGGTCAGCGGACAGTTGCAGTGTTTATGGCGCTGGTTGCTAAGAAACAAAATATGCTGCTCAATTACAAACTGCATGCTATCATAAGACAAGCAGAGAGTGGCTGAGCCTAGATACACCATCGCCACAGTAAAAAATGGCGGTGGCAGCATCATGCTGATCCTAGTTGAGGGAAAGATGGATAGTGTTAACCACTTGCCGACCGCACGCTTATACCATGCGTCGGCAAAGTGGCAGCTGCAGGACCAGCGACGCAGTACTGCGTCGCCAGCTGCAGGCTGATTAATCAGAAAGCAGCCGCTCGTGCGAGCGGCTGCTTCCTGTCAATTCACGGCGGGGGGCTCCGTGAATAGCCTGCGGGCCGCCGATGGCGGCTCGCAGGCTAAATGTAAACACAAGCGGAAATAATCCGCTTTGTTTACATTGTACGGCGCTGCTGCGCAGCAGCGCCGTAAGGCAGATCGGCGATCCCCGGCCAATCAGCGGCCGGGGATCGCCGCCATGTGACAGGAGACAGCCTGTCACTGGCTGCACAGGACGGATAGCGTCCTGTGCAGCCCGGATCTCCAGGGGGGCCAGGTAGGAGAGGGAGGGGGAGGATTTCGCCGCGGAGGGGGGCGTTGAGGTGCCCCCCCGCAACACCCGGCAGGCAGGAGCGATCAGACCCCCCCAGCACATCATCCCCCTAGTGGGGAAAAAAGGGGGGCGATCTGGTCGCTCTGCCTGCACGCTGATCTGTGCTGGGGGCTGCAGAGCCCACCCAGCACAGATCAGCTAAAACAGCGCTGGTCCTTAAGGGGGGGGTAAAGGGTGGGTCCTCAAGTGGTTAAACACAGGGATATTTTTCAGCAAAACCTGTGTCAGTGTGCCAGTGATTTGAGATTGGGACTCAGGTTCAGCCTCCAGCAGGACAATGACCCGAAGCATACTGCTAAAGCAACACTCAAGTGATTTAAGTGGAAACTTATAACATGTTGGAATGGCCTAGCCAATGTTCAGACCTCAATCCAATAGAGAATCTGTGGTCAGACCTGAAGATAATTGTTCACAAGAAAACCATCTTAACATGAAGGAGCTAGAGCAGCCTTTGCCTTGAGGAATGGGTAAAAATCCTCAGTGGCAAACTCATAGGGCTTGATTGATCAAGCTGCGCTGCCTTAATGAAAGAAGCACACGTTACAGTAGTGTAGTGCTGCATGCACTGGTAACTTACGGACGTTCTACTTATCCTGCCCTGAGCCCCTTGGGGTCCAGTGGCTTTCTAGGATGTGATCCCAGCGCTTTGATTGGCCCAATAGGCTGCCTATCACTTGACATCCAGTCAACTAGGCCAATCAATGTGCAGTGTGCCAATGTGCCAATCATCACATCCTAGAAAGCCACTGGACCCCAAGGGGCTCAGGGCGGGATGAGTAGAGCGACCGTCAGTTACAAGGAGCTCACGCTCCTCTTATTATGAATCAAGCCCATAGAGACTTATCCAAAGCGATTTGCAGCTGTAATTTCTGCAAAAATTGGCTCCACAAAGTAGTGACTTAAGGGGGGTTAATAGTTATGCACACTGAAGTTTTCAGTTATTTTGTCCAACTTCTTGTTTGCTTTACAGTAAACCAGATAATACACCTTCAAAGTCGTAGGCATATTCTGTCAATGACATGGTGCAAACTCTCAAACAATCCATTTTAATTCCAGGTTGTGAGACAAGACAAGACTTTTGCAAGGCACTGTGTGTAGCATGCGTTATTACTACTTGCCAGGGTAAGGTGACACGCATTACGCTACTTGCCAGGTTAGTGGTAACAGTAGACAAGGAAATATCTACATCATTTGTATTTCCAAGCCTTCCTCAAAGACAGTTTGTCACAGACCGCAAGGCCGGTCTGCGGGAGGGTCAGTCGATCAGCGTCAGAAATCCTCTCACACGGTCATTTGTTCATCACGAAGAGTAACCCGCGTTCGCAATTTGATGAACTGACTCGCGAAGGGAGCGTTCTGATACCAACCGATTCACCACACACATACAATTCAAAGATCTGCCACCAAGCGAGTTACACAGCCCGCTACTGTAATTTTACTAGGACTTGGAGAACGCTCTATTAACCCTTAGCAGTATGCAGGAACCTGGGTCAGATCGTTATATCTGGGCCGGGTTCTCGCATACGGGTTATAAGTGTATACTTCTATTAAACACAGAGTAGCGATTTCAGGAGAATAGGTACGATTGTGTATGTTCAGCAACAGATCATAACCGCTAAACGATTTTTAAACGTTTAATAACAAAAATGCATTACATACAGTTATATACACCTATTAACACATAAACACAGAGCTTAAAAATAAAAAGGAATAAAATCAGAAAGTTCTTACTTAGTTAGCTGAGTAGTCCATTTGAAGCATGAAGAAAAATAGTCCAGTTTAAAGGTAGGCATTCAGGTTAAAAGTCCTTTGTACACAACATGCGCCCGGTTCTCCTTGAGCACATGTCTGGACCTCCCTGCTCGATGGAAATTGAAGAACTGGGCAGGTTTGGTCCCGCCCCCCTTTTATAGGACCTGAGTTTGGGGCTGTCACTACCTGGAAAGTAGGTGTGTTTAAGCCAGGGTTATCTCCTGGAAGCCAGGTTGCCACCCTCAGACTTAGAGCAAGAAATGTACCAATTTATTAATAATTTGTGTGACTCGGCCCAAGATTAGTGTATCGCAAATCCGAGACTATATTCGTAAACGGCTCGCGACCCTCTATTAAACGAGGCTATACATGCCTAGTCTGTCGCATTCGCTCTACGCAGGCCGGATAAAGCGGTTTCTCTATGGATTCCTGATAGCTAGAAACGTGCACTTTAGGTGAACGATAGAACTGTTTCCTAGATATCAGAAAATGTAATTTTTGTCTTGCTGTGCCAAACCTATTTTGAATTATTAATAAGTTAACGTTCCCTTTGTGTGAGGCTATGAGCTTGGAGGGAAATTTGAATCTCAACCAGTTTGAGCTGGTTTGGTGGAGATGAGCTGAGTGACCAAATGGCTTCTCGGCAGGGGAGTGAGCCACTTGTGAAGTTCTTTCCTGACACAGGATGTGGGGGAGGGCTGCTGCTCCCAGTAAGAGAGAGGGATATTGACATCTATTGTGCATTTACCCAGGACTGACAGGAACTGTGCACGACCATGCGAAAGTCGATGGCGCTAGCACACAACTTTTCTGTAATGTTCGTCACACAGTTGTCCCCAAGTGTATCTCATACAGTATACTTCAACAATAGCATGGCTAAGATGTAGGACATTAATTTATCAGAATTTAACTCAATTTGCCATTTACCTATCCTTAATAGTCATCTCATCAAAATTCTTCTGTAGTATAGCATTAGCCTGCAGATTGTTGGTAATATTACATAATTTAGAATAACCTGAAAAAAATTGAAAGGCTACTAGGCTACTTTCTATTTCATCTACTAGGTCATTAACAAATAAACCGAGGAGAATACCCAGTTTTGACTGTTGTAGGAACTTGTGCAAACATGTGTCCATTTTGAGTATGATCCATTGACGACTACTCTTTGCCTTTTGTCCTGTAGCCACTGCCAGTTCTGTGGTTTTCTGAGGACCCAGAGATATAGGAATAGCTTTGTAAGCGTTTCCAGAATGTTTGATCTTATTTGATTTATTTAACAGCCTTTTCCTAATTTCTTCTATAATTGCTTATCATAATAGCACCGTATTCTTGCAGAAACATTGTGCTGACTACTTTACTTTCATGGTTTAATATACAGTCAGTTATTTTGATTTTACCTAATTGGCTACAATCAATTTAGGATGTGCCTAATCAGCTAAAAATACTTATTAATTACATGGTTATATGGTTGTTTAGCAAGGGACTTTTTTCCTCACATGGGTGATAACGGTGTTTAAAGGGCAACTATCAAAAAAGTGCTTTTAAATACTGCAGCAGACAAAGAGGACTTAAAGTGCTTTCTTAACCTGGTCCTAAAGTGCAAAATGTACATTGGCAGCATCAGTATGTTGGTCATGTGCATCTTGATGGGTAAGCTGCCCTGTAAAGTCCACCAACTCTCGGAGGACAGCACTTCCTTCTGTAAGTTCTAGAGGATATCATGTGACCATTATGTGGGCGATAACCATGCTTTGGCTCCAGAGTGCATGCACTTACAAGCAGCACTCTTCTCTGAACATCTCCAGCTGTGAGCTTCAGACTGCGTACCCTTTTTAGGCAATAGCCATCTCTGAGTTTGTTCACATCATGCATACATGCATTTTCTGCAGCCAAGGAATGGGAGTGGTTGGCACTCATTGCTCAACTTAATAAACTGTACATACCATACAGGACCATGGTGAAAAAAAAACACAGAAGAAAATTATCTTTAAGTTCTCACATTTCTTATAGTTGTTCACAACACAATAAAGAGCAGTATATAATACTTTTTTGATAGTTATCCTTTAAATATATGAAGTACACACGGGTTAACACACATTATACTAACAACATGTGCATTGTGTACATAACACAAGTTGCTTGCGTAAAACAATGTAAAACTGACGTGTGCTGGTCCTTTCGTGAATTAGGACCAATAAAAAGTTGTCCTGTACAGTGGCCTAGTTGACTCACTAAAAATCTTGCCAATATCTACAAGAAAGGATAGTATACACTTGTGAAATAGACAGTTAAAATATACCTTATTTATAGTTTATGTTCATTCACTAGACAGGGAAGCATATGGGCCTAATTAAAATTCTGAAAGAACATGAATTATCTGCATATTTTACAGTCATTTTTGGCTTCTGCTGTTTCCCACTTCTAATAACAGATGAATATGCGCAGAAGTGCCAAATGTACAGTCTTCTATAGCTCGTGTGCTGAGGCTATTATCTTTCAGCTTCCTTCGACAGCTTGTAATTTGCCTAGTAGCTGGCAATGGTGTGTTGAGATAATTAATCACAGAAGTGACAGTGGGAGACAAATTCTAAAAATCCATGTGTAAGTAGGTCGTTCCAATGAAAACCACTTGAACACCTTTGTCCTCATTGTCTGTCTGTATAATAAATTAAGTATATTTTATTTAAATATATGCATTGATGGTGTGGTTGATTATTTAACCCTTTTTAAATATTTACAAGTTGGAGGAGGTGAGAACTCATCGGATTTTACAGCAGATCCATTGTGACCATCCTTGATTGCGGGTCTAGTGTTAATCCAGCCTAAACTTTTGTACACATGTAGGAGTACTGCTGCCTGCAGAGATCAGTATTTGAGTCTGTGAATGACAATTTAGAGTTGAGTGCTGGACAGATGTACTGCTAACCTTCAGGCTTGCAATGTGTTCTGCTCCTGTGGGGTAAAGAGGAGATCAATGGCCTCAGCCTGTGCTTGGACGAGATGATCCAACACTCCAGATCTCTTGCAAATGCATCAGGCAGAATATGGCGCGAACGTGCTTGCAGTGATCTCAGCCGCATGCGCAGAGGTCGCTGCTTCTAGTGCCCGTTTTTTAAATAGACCTAATTGGCTAGTGAAGTAATAAACACCAAAAAGGTATATATGATGGTGTACACCAAAAAAGGGTGCCCAGAAATTTGGCCACCCAGAAAAGCAGATTGTAGAATATTGGTAAATTTACCGATATTCTACTAATAAAGTGGAAAAAATATAGTAAAATATCGGTATTAAATACTGATATTTTATTACAGCTAAACCTAAGCCTATTCTCACACTGAACCCTCTCAATAGTGATACCTAAACTTAACCCCCTGCCCCCCATGGCTATTAACTACCCACCCCCTACAGCTAACCTTAACCCTCCCTCCCACAACTAACCCTAACCTTCCCACCTCCCACAGCTAACCTTGAGCATCCTCCCCCCCCCCCCCCCCCATGGCCAACCGTAACCATCTCCACCACTGCAATAAAAAGAAAACCCCTGCAAAAACGCCCCCCACAACTAACTTTAACCACCTACCCCACACGGTTAAACTTAACCATCCCCACCGCGGCGGCGCCGCCACAATAAAAAGAGACACCTCACTGCCCCCCTCTGCAAAACTGTTAATTTTCGGGCAGCCAGACAACCCCTCCTTACCCATAATTCAATGGAAGCTTATAGTGGCACCCAAACTTCCACAAGATTTCTTGTTTCCACATAATGTACCACATTTTAGTTTATTAAATTAATGCTAAATTATTTTTTGTAGATGTATTGGATATTTTAAACCAGCGAATTAAAGTGATGTCCTCAGCTATGGTCACATTCCATACAATTTTATGCTTTTTTTTAAATTATTATTCTCTTTTAATGTGTGCACAATGGTTTGATATGCTGCATCCTTGCCATTATACAGTTGTTGTCTTTGTCACAACCTCCTGTAGGGTAGACAGTAACAAACCTTTATCACGCAACACAGCCAGACTTTCATTTGTGTGCCAATTTAATTGTTTCATAAACCTATTTTATTTCCAGGATTTGCTGTACCTGTCTGAGCTCACTGAGGAGCAATGTTGTTAGTCAAGCCCCCTTAAGAGTTAAATGAAGAGTGGAGTGTCTTGTTTACTAGATCTGGGTTTATTTAAAGCAGATCTGGAGGAGTTTAGAGGAGGTCACGTGGTCCAGACTGGACTAAACTACACATTCTTGAGGTAAAACAGCTGGAGTCATTTCTGCCCAAAACTTGCTTAACTCCTCCGTTGCTTTCCTTGCTGAAAAATCCATAGATTGGCAGCAAGACAAGTTACTCAAATCCTCCTCTGATCTACCGCACAATTGCTTTTGTAAAGAAACAAGATTTAGAACAAAAAAAAAATGTACAGACTTTTTAAAGAGAATCCGATGTGAGAGGGATATAGAGGCTGACATATTTATTTCTTTAACCACCTACCCCACACGGATAATGGAGTGGAATCGGGTTTATGGTCTCCACCTGCTTCTTGCAGTCGTTTGCCCCTTTGCAACCCGCCTATGTGAGTAGTTTTCATTATACCACTTATAGACCTTATACTAAAATGTATTACACTATTGGGCTCCCGTCCTTTTTGTGTTTCCTGTGTCTTTTCTCCAGGGTGTCAAGACACCCCTACCATACCGCATGCAGATCAGATGTCTGTGACAAATCTGACTAGATTAGCTGCATGCTTGTTTCAGGTGTGTGACCCAGACACTACTGACCAGAAAGAACAGCAGGACTGCCAGGCAATTGGTATTGTTTAAAAGGAAATAAATATGGCAGAGGCAGAAAATGTACAGAGGCAGAAGAGTCTCAATTTTCTAATTGTAATATTAAATACTTAACGCAGGAAGAAGTGAAGACAAGACTAAATAAATTAAAAATAGACAGGGCACCTGGCCTGGATGGCATGCATCCTCGGGTCCTAAGGGAATTAAGTTCAGTTATAGATAAACCTCTTTATCTTATCTTTTGTGACTCTCTTTCAACTGGCAGAGTCCCAGTGGATTGGCGTACAGCCCACGTTTTCCCATTATTTAAGAAGGGCAAAAAATCAGATCCAGGAAATTATAGACCTGTAAGCTTAACATCAGTTGTATGCAAACTATTTGAGGGGTTACTAAGAGATACTATACATGACTTCATAGTAGAAAATAATCTTATTTCTCAGCATCAACATGGGTTTACTAAAGACAGGCCCTGTTTGACTAACATGCTCAGCTTTTATGAGGTAGTGAATGCTAATATGGATATTGGGAATGCTGTAGATGTGATATACTTGGACTTTGCAAAGGCCTTCGACACTGTTCCCCACAAAAGTCTGGTGCAAAAGTTGAGGATGCAAGGACTGGGGAAGAGTCTGTGTGCAAGGATAGGGAACTGGCTAATGGACAGAAAACAAAGAGTTGTGGTCAATGGATCGTACTAAAAATGGGAGACTGTTAGCAGTGGGGTCCCACAGGGGTCTGTACTGGGTCCAGTGCTCTTCAATTTATTTATTAATGACCTAGTAGATGCAGCAGTGAGCAATGTTGCTATTTTTGCAGATGATACAAAATTGTGCAGAATCATCAACTCTCAGGAAGATAGTGTCATATTGCAACAGGATCTGGATAGTATGGCTATATGGGTACATAAATGGCAGATGAAATTCAATGTTGAAAAATGTAAAGTCATGCATTTTGGTCATACCAATGGTCTAGCACCATACAAAATAAATGGGATACAGTTGGGGACAATGGCTCTCACTGTGGTTCGCTGGAGTCCCAAAGCTTTAGAAATGGCTTTATAACCTTTACCAGACTGATAGATCTCAATTACAGTACTTTTGTTCTCATTTGTTCCTGAATTTCTTTGGATCTTGACATGATGTCTAGCTTTTGAGGTGCTTTGGTCTACTTCTCTGTGTCAGATATCTCCTATTTAAGTGATTTCTTGATTGAAAAAGGTGTGGCAGTAATTAGGCCTGGGGCTGACTACAGAAACTGAACTCAGGTGTGATAAACCACAGTTAAGTTATTTTTTAACAAGGGGGGCAATCACTTTTTCACACAGGGCCATCTAGGTTTTGAGTTTTTTTTCTCACTATATAATAAAAACCATCATTTAAAACTGCATTTTGTGTTCAATTATGTTATCTTTGACTAATAGTTAACGGTTTTTGATGAGCAGAAACATTTAAGTGTGACAAACATGCAAAAGAATAAGAAATCAGGAAGGGGGCAAATAGTTTTTCACACCACTGTATGTCTTTTTTCAACCAAAATAACTATGTAACTATGGCAGCCTCCATAGGTCTCACATCTTGGGTATCCTTTAAGCACTTTTTTTCCATGATGGTGTGCGTCTGCAAAGAGGACTAGCATATTTGTAACCATTGTGTCCAACTATGTAAGACTAAGTGTAGTTAGAAACCTACTTGCAGGGGCTTAAGTAGGGGGAGAGCAGTCCATGTGACTGCAGGGGAGCCCAGAGGTGTGTGTGTGTGTGTGTGTGTGTGTGTGTGTGTGTGTGTGTGTGTGTGTGTGTCTGTGTCTGTGTGTAGCAACTACTAACCTTCCCTTTCTGTGACACTCCATATCAGTTTTTGTTGCTACACATTTTATGGGTGTGAAGATCCTGATAACCAGACTTGTTTTATGAGCCTTGTAAGATGGCCCTCAGGCTATGAGGGACACCAAGAAGAGGAAAAGGAAGGGTTGTGAACATTAAGGGACCCCATCAAAGTTTTGCTGGGGAGGGGGGGGGGGGGCGGCTAGTATTTGTAGGCCCCTGCCTACTTGATACCTTGCGTATTGGATGTTGTTATTGTATCAGGTATACTGGTCAATAATGATAATGTCCCATGTAATGTATCTGGTGGAGAACTGGTTGCAACATATCCCTGGTGTATTTATACGGTCCCTAGATTAGTGCTTACATCACTGCTGGACCTAACTAGTGGAAATGTTCCTGGTGCTGAAGTGATGGTATTAATTGCTGAGCTCACAGTATGGAATGTCAAATTAGGCAACTGTTTACCTATTCTGAAAAACTGCAGAATGTGCACAAGGGCATGGGCACAAAAGCACTTCCCAGGACTGGAATGGTTAGTGGTCTGTTTTAACCTGTTAAATTCCTGCCTGGTCCTTAGAAGGGTTCCTTCTCGCTTTCCACGTTTACTGGAGACACCGACGTTCCATTTAACACAGTTTGCACAAGATCATGAAAAGACGTTAGCAGACTGATACATATCAAGGGATGGTTGTGGCAGACTGAGGCAGTCTAACTGGAGCCATAAGAAACTATTTCAGGATGTTGGCCTGGCACTGCATAAAAGTGTAGAGGACAATCCTGCATTGTTATAATTAGGCAAAAAAGCAGGGCTGGATTCCTGCAAATGCCACACAAGCCATGGCCTAGGGGAGATGCTGTCCATGGAGGTGGGTTGGACCTCCTCCTACACATGGAAGAAAAACATGGACAAGGGAAGATTGCAAGTAAATAGCTGCACTCAGAAGGGACCTGCTGCCCAAGGAAGCAGGCCACATACAGAAGGGACCTGCTGCCCAAGGAAGCAGGCCACATACAGAAGGGACCTGCTGCCAAAGGAAGCAGGCCACATACAGAAGGGACCTGCTGCCCAAGGAAGCAGGCCACATACAGAAGGGACCTGCTGCCCAAGGAAGCAGGCCACATACAGAAGGGACCTGCTGCCAAAGGAAGCAGGCCACATACAGAAGGGACCTGCTGCCAAAGGAAGCAGGCCACATACAGAAGGGACCTGCTGCCCAAGGAAGCAGGCCACATACAGAAGGGACCTGCTGCCAAAGGAAGCAGGCCACACACAGAATAGGGAGCTCCTGAATAAGTACCATAAGAATGGGCTGTTGCATATGGAAGAGAGAACTGCACAGAGAGGTAGGGTCTGTTACAGCATAAGATGCAAGAAAGATGGACTAGTGGAGTAGAAAATATAAATTTAGCCTGGGCTAAAGCATGCAGAAAAATACTACGTTCAGCACCATGCTGCTGCAGCATGACATAGATAGTATCCAGCACCAAAACAAATAGAGTGATCCAAGCTGGCTGAGTGCTCTCTACCACAGTGGAGGAGAGGCTTGGTTGTCACACTCTTAATGAAACTGCTAGTGACACATGCAGAGAGGTTCAAGCAGCTATTACTGCTGCTTAGAAACATCAAAAGGCAGTCTTGCCCGTAGCTCCTGACAATCTGGTATCACATGGAAGAGAGACAGATATGGCACAGGACAGTACACTGCAGCAGAGACCTGAACCAGCATTCTGGGCTGTAATGCAGTTTTCCAGATGCAAGAGGACAGAACAAGGTGCATTTGAAAAACCTTAGTGCAATTATGGATCAGTTGCAGCTCAAACACAATCCAACTGGCTGTGTACAAAATGCCTTAGTGTTTCTTGCCAGGGCCAGGTGACAGAGACATTTTTCTTGGCAAAAATGTAGAGGATTTTTATAACTACTTGAAGAGGAATTTTGAGTGATGAAATTTAAAGAGGGCTGCAGTATGATATTCTCAACACTGTCTAAACCACTAGCATGTGCCTTGGACAGCCTATGCCAAGAACGCCCTCCGTACCTCCATCTGGCATCTTATAACTTCTCACAGAATAGTTTAGGGCTCCAAACTACTTATTTGGGTACTGGATAGAGTGAAGTGAAGTCCATCACATTAATAAGGAGCGTTGACACTTAAGTTATGAGAAAAAGCTGGCTGAACTAGATTTAGTTACTGAGAAAAGTAGATGAAGGGCTATACGATTATATTGTATAAATACATGACATGTCAATGCAGAAAATATAGGGAAAATTTGTTCCGTTTAAAGCCTTAAACCAAGATTGTCTACCGAAGCGGACCTGCACAGGAAGGAAGGAAATCCCAGAGAAATGCACCCTGTGTATGTTTACAGAGAATAGCCTGTCTAATTCTCCATCATCTGCAATTAATGATCCAGTGTAATTTGAGCTGTCAGCTCTATGCTGACTCAGCCAATTCTGAACTAATATGTAAACACGGGAGGTTAACCCTTTCTGTGCTCCCCGCAAGCCAAGAAGTAACCACACTGCAGCATCTCTGTGGAAATTCTGTAAGTTGTAACAAAGAAATGTTTTTTTTAAAGGTTATTATGCTGTTGCTTATCTTTTAGAGCAGAGAGGAAGTTCTGAGGTGACACGCCGGGTTCCATTCAAGGACGCCACTAGGGGGTACAGAAAAGCTACCATATGTCGCTGGAGGCTTGGTAAATATTTGGGGGGGTGGGGGTTGTGCTTTTTCAGATGGTTGCAACTGGCAAACACATGTATCCAGTATCAGGCGATCCTTGCTGGTGCTGGATACTGGTGACTCAGGTGTATTTCAAAATAATGAAGTCACAGTTGTAATTGCAGTTAGACCTGAACTGCAAACGGTTTGTAAAAACATGCAGGTTGCCCGAGATTTATTACCACACAGTTTCCACTGCAGGTGTGTGTGCAATTTCTGCACTTACACAGCTACTACTGTAAAAAGGTCCCCCGTCATCCCCTCTGGCATGTCGCTTAGTTGAGACTTCTGGTTGCCTGGTTACGGACAATGGGGACTTTGCTGTACACACTATGATTTAGTGATTATTATGGAAGGTTATGCTAGGTTGCGGGGGAGAGAGATTTATAGCATTTAGTATCACAGGGGCTATCCTGAGCTTGAAAGGGAAAAGTAATTTAGCTTTGGGGGGTTGGGGAAGGAATTGAGAGAATACTATAATTAGTGTTTTGCCCCAGCGGAGCTATGCCAGGCTTTGGGAAGTGGAATGGATTATATTTAGAAACAAAGATTTCATCCTGGGTTATGACAATGGAAATAGTGTTTAGCACTAGGAGGTCCGGGTTTAATGGTAGGTTTTGGAGGTGGGAGAAATGGGATTTTTCATCAAGGAGGTTGTGCTATGTTTACGGAGGGAATAGGGTTGGAGTGATATTTTGCACCAGGGGGTTATCCTGCGACTTTTTGGGGAATTAAATTCAGGGAGTTAAGATATAAGTTGAGTGAGAAAGAATAATATGAACCTGGAAAGTTGCACTGAGTTTTTGAAGGGGATGTTAGAGGAAATTAGCACCAGGGCAGATCAAGCTTAGTTAAGGGGTGAATTTTCTGCAAAAGCTGCCAAGATTGGTTGCCTGTAAAATGAATAGGCTACAGACATACTGCACACCAGCGGGCGGCTCTGAAGGTATGATGTATGAAGACGCATAATTAATCTGCAGATTAATTTACTGACTAGAAAAAATGCATCCTGAGAATTCCTTCTTGCTCATATATAGCTAAATAATTGCAAACGTCTTCTGTTTGAAGGAGACAAACATATTTAGCAGGGTGCTTGGTTTGAAACTTAGTGATGTGTGATGAACAGGACTGGACTGCGAATGGCTGTATAGAGAGGTAATCTGCGACACTGTGATAATTGGAACCAGTACTTCTAGCATATGAAGACATTTTGGCAAATACAGTATTGCAAAACATTGCATAGTGCAAGCTGCTATCATTAGTTTTCAAACAAATGAATTGTAGGATTTAAAGAAATCCATTTTACTAAGCTAACATAATCCTTAAATTCTGCACTGTTAAATGACGTTCATAATCTTGAGATTAGTTTGTGTCCTGTTTTCTGTTTCTGGCCAGGATGTGAAGACATGGTTTTGGGAAAGCAAGTCACAAATTCAAAATAGCTCAAGTAAGTTTCAATAAGTAGTACATGGTCATTGCTTTCCTTCAGTTAAATTGTCACAACAAAATAATAAGCAGCTAGACAAATATGCTTTAAAGCACTTGTAAAATTAATGGACCTTACAATTCTGTACATTAACTTGTAAATTAAAGTGAACTTGAGGTGAGAGGGATATGGACACTACTATATTAACCACTTGAGGACCTAGGGCTTTCTACCCCTTAAGGACCGGCCACTTTTTTTCCATTCAGACCACTGCAGCTTTCACGGTTTATTGCTCGCTCATACAACCTACCACCTAAATGAATTTTGGCTCCTTTTCTTGTCACTAATAAAGCTTTCTTTTGATGCTATTTGATTGCTCCTGCGATTTTTACTTTTTATTATATTCATCAAAAAAGACATGAATTTTGGCAAAAAAATGATTTTTTTTAACTTTCTGTGCTGACATTTTTCAAATAAAGTAAAATTTCTGTATACATGCAGCGCGAAAAATGTGGACAAACATGTTTTTGATAAAAAAAAACCCATTCAGTGTATATTTATTGGTTTGGGTAAAAGTTATAGCGTTTACAAACTATGGTGCCAAAAGTGAATTTTCCCATTTTCAAGCATCTCTGACTTTTCTGACCCCCTGTCATGTTTCATGAGGGGCTAGAATTCCAGGATAGTATAAATACCCCCCAAATGACCCCATTTTGGAAAGAAGACATCCCAAAGTATTCACTGAGAGGCATAGTGAGTTCATAGAAGATATTATTTTTTGTCACAAGTAAGCGGAAAATGACACTTTGTGAGAAAAAAAAAAAAAAAGTTTCCATTTCTTCTAACTTGCGACAAAAAAAAATGAAATCTGCCACGGACTCACCATGCCCCTCTCTGAATACCTTGAAGGGTCTACTTTCCAAAATGGGATCATTTGTGGGGTGTGTTTACTGTCCTGACATTTTGGGGGGTGCTAAATTGTAAGCACCCCTGTAAAGCCTAAAGGTGCTCATTGGACTTTGGACCCCTTAGCGCAGTTAGGCTGCAAAAAAGTGCCACACATGTGGTATTGCCGTACTCAGGAGAAGTAGTATAATGTGTTTTGGGGTGTATTTTTACACATACCCATGCTGGGTGGGAGAAATATCTCTGTAAATGACAATTTGTTAATTTTTTTTACACACAATTGTCCATTTACAGAGATATTTCTCCCACTCAGCATGGGTATGTGTAAAAATACACCACAAAACACATTATACTACTTCTCCTGAGTACGGCGATACCACATGTGTGGCACTTTTTTGCACCCTAACTGCGCTAAAGGGCCCAAAGTCCAATGAGTACCTTTAGGATTTCACAGGTCATTTTGAGAAATTTCGTTTCAAGACTACTCCTCACGGTTTAGGGCCCCTAAAATGCCAGGGCAGTATAGGAACCCCACAAATGACCCCATTTTAGAAAGAAGACACCCCAAGGTATTCCGTTAGTAGTATGGCGAGTTCATAGAAGATTTTATTTTTTGTCACAAGTTAGCGGAAAATGACACTTTGTGAAAAAACACAATTAAAATCAATTTCCGCTAACTTTTGACAAAAAATAAAATCTTCTATGAACTCACCATACTCCTAATGGAATACCTTGGGGTGTCTTCTTTCTAAAATGGGGTCATTTGTGGGGTTCCTATACTGCCCTGGCATTTTAGGGGCCCTAAACCGTGAGGAGTAGTCTTGAAACGAAATTTCTCAAAATGACCTGTGAAATCCTAAAGGTACTCATTGGACTTTGGGCCCTTTAGCGCAGTTAGGGTGCAAAAAAGTGCCACACATGTGGTATCGCCATACTCGGGAGAAGTAGTACAATGTGTTTTGGGGTGTATTTTTACACATACCCATGCTGGGTGGGAGAAATACCTCTGTAAATGGACAATTGTGTGTAAAAAAATCAAAAGATTGTCATTTACAGAGGTATTTCTCCCACCCAGCATGGGTATGTGTAAAAATACACCCCAAAACACATTGTACTACTTCTCCCGAGTACAGCAATACCACATGTGTGGCACTTTTTTGCACCCTAACTGCACTAAGGGGCCCAAAGTCCAATGAGTACCTTTAGGATTTCACAGGTCATTTTTGTTTCAAGACTACTCCTCACGGTTTAGGGCCCCTAAAATGCCAGGGCAGTATAGGAACCCCACTAATGACCCCATTTTAGAAAGAAGACACCCCAAGGTATTCCGTTAGGAGTATGGTGAGTTCATAGAAGTTTTTATTTTTTTGTCACAAGTTAGCGGAAATTGATTTTAATAGTTTTTTTTCACAAAGTGTCATTTTCCGCTAACTTGTGACAAAAAATAAAATCTTCTATGAACTCACCATACTCCGTACGGAATACCTTTGGGTGTCTTCTTTCTAGAATGGGGTCATTTGTGGGGTTCCTATACTGCCCTGGCATTTTAGGGGCCCTAAACCGTGAGGAGTAGTCTTGAAACCAAATGTCGCAAAATGACCTGTGAAATCCTAAAGGTACTCATTGGACTTTGGGCCCCTTAGCGTACTTAGGGTGTAAAAAAGTGCCACACATGTGGTACCGCTGTACTCAGGAGAAGTAGTATAATGCGTTTTGGGGTGTATTTTTACACATACCCATGCTAAGTGGGAGAAATATCTCTGTAAATGACAATTGTTTGATTTTTTTACACACAATTGTCCATTTACATAGAAATTTCTCCCACCCAGCATGGGTATGTGTAAAAATACACCCCAAAACACATTATACTACTTTTCCTGAGTACGGCGGTACCACATGTGTGACACTTTTTTGCAGCCTAGGTGCGCTAAGGGGCCCAACGTCCTATTCACAGGTCATTTTGAAGCATTTGTTTTCTAGACTACTCCTCGCGGTTTAGGGCCCCTAAAATGCCAGGGCAGTATAGGAACCCCACAAGTGACCCCATTTTAGAAAGAAGACACCCCAAGGTATTCCGTTAGGTGTATGGCGAGTTCATAGAAGATTTTATTTTTTGTCACAAGTTAGTGAAAAATGACACTTTGTGAAAAAAAACCAATAAAAATTAATTTCCGCTAACTTTTGACAAAAAATTAAATCTTCTATGAACTCGTCATACACCTAACATAATACCTTGGGGTGTCTTTTTTTTCTAAAATGGGGTCACTTGTGGGGTTCCTATACCGCCCTGGCATTTTACAGGCCCAAAACCGTGAGTAGTCTGGAAACCAAATGTCTCAAAATGACTGTTCAGGGGTATAAGCATCTGCAAATTTTGATGACAGGTGGTCTATGAGGGGGCGAATTTTGTGGAACCGGTCATAAGCAGGGTGGCCTTTTAGATGACAGGTTGTATTGGGCCTGATCTGATGGATAGGAGTGCTAGGGGGGTGACAGGAGGTGATTGATGGGTGTCTCAGGGGGTGGTTAGAGGGGAAAATAGATGCAATCCATGCACTGGGGAGGTGATCGGAAGGGGGTCTGAGGGTTTGGCCGAGTGATCAGGAGCCCACACGGGGCAAATTGGGGCCTGATCTGATGGGTAGGTGTGCTAGGGGGTGACAGGAGGTGATTGATGGGTGTCTCAAGGTGTGATTAGAGGGGGGAATGGATGCAAGCAATGCACTGGCGAGGTGATCAGGGCTGGGGTCTGAGGGCATTCTGAGGGTGTGGGCGGGTGATTGAGTGCCCTAGGGGCAGATAGGGGTCTAATCTGATAGGTAGCAGTGACAGGGGGTGATTGATGGGTAATTAGTGGGTGTTTAGGGTAGAGAATAGATGGAAACACTGCGCTTGGGTGGTGATCTGATGTCGGATCTGCGGGCGATCTATTGGTGTGGGTGGGTGATCAGTTTGCCCGCAAGGGGCAGGTTAGGGGCTGATTGATGGGTGGCAGTGACAGCGGGTGATTGATGGGTGGCAGTGACAGGGGGTGATTGATGGGTGGCAGTGACAGGGGGTGATTGATGGGTGATTGACAGGTAATCAGTGGGTTATTACAGGGGAGAACAGATGTAAATATTGCACTGGCGAATTGATAAGGGGGGGTCTGAGGGCAATCTGAGCGTGTAGGCGGTCGATTGGGTGCCCGCAAGGGGCAGATTAGGGTCTGATCTGATAGGTAACAGTGACAGGTGGTGATAGGGAGTGATTGATGGGTGATTGATGGGTAATTAGTGGGTGTTTAGAGGAGAGAATAGATGGAAACACTGCGCTTGGGTGGTGATCTGATGTCGGATCTGCGGGCGATCTATTGGTGTGGGTGGGTGATCAGATTGCCCGCAAGGGGCAGGTTAGGGGCTGATTGTTGGGTGGCAGTGACAGGGGGTGATTGATGGGTGATAGGTGATTGGCAGGTGATTGACAGGTGATCAGTGGGTTATTACAGGGAAGGACAGATGTAATTAATGCACTGGCGAATTGATAAGGGGGGGGGGGGGGGGGGTCTGAGGGCAATCTGAGCGTGTGGGCGGGTGATTGGGTGCCCGCAAGGGGCAGATTAGGGTCTGATCTGATAGGTAACAGTGACAGGTGGTGATAGGGGGTGATTGATGGGTAATTAGTGGGTGTTTAGAGAAGATAACAGATGTAAACGATACATTTGGGAGGTAATCTGACGGCGGGTTTGCGGGCGATCTAATGGTGTGGGTGGGTGATCAGATTGCCCGCAAGGGGCAGGTTAGGGGCTGATTGATGGGTGGCAGTGACAGGGGGTGACAGGGGGGTGATTAATGGGTGATAGGTGATTGGCAGGTGATTGACAGGTGATCAGTGGGTTATTACAGGGAAGAACAGATGTAATTAATGCACTGGTGAATTGATAAGGGGGGGTCAGAGGGCAATCTGAGCGTGTGGGCGGGTGATTGGGTGCCCGCAAGGGGCAGATTAGGGTCTGATCTGATAGGTAAAAGTGACAAGTGGTGATAGGGGGTGATTGATGGGTGATTGATGGGTAATTAGTGGGTGTTTAGAGGAGAGAATAGATGTAAACAATGGATTTGGGAGGTGATCTGATGTCGGATCTGTGGGCGATCTATTGGTGTGGGGGGGTGATCAGATTGCCCGCAAGGGGCAGGTTAGGGGCTGATTGATGGGTGGCAGTGACAGGGGGTGATTGACGGGTGATTGATGGGTGATTGACGGGTGATTGACAGGTGATTGACAGGTGATCAGGGGGATAGATGCATACAGTAAACAGGGGGGGGGGGGGTGGTCTGGGGGGGGGGTCTGGGGAGAATCTGAGGGGTGGGGGGTGATCAGGAGGGGGCAGGGAGCAGGGGGGGGATAAAAAAAAAAATAGCGTTGACAGATAGTGACAGGGAGTGATTGATGGGTGATTAGGGGGGTGATTGGGTGCAAACAGGGGTCTGGGGGGTGGGCAGGGGGGGGGGTCTGATGGGTGCTGTGGGCGATCTGGGGCAGGGGGGGGGGAGAAATCAGTGTGTTTGGGTGCAGACTAGGGTGGCTGCAGCCTGCCCTGGTGGTCCCTCGGACACTGGGACCACCAGGGCAGGAGGCAGCCTGTATAATACACTTTGTAAACATTACAAAGTGTATTATACACTTTGTATGCGGCGATCGCGGGGTTAACATCACGGATGACGCGATCGCTCCGCCCATGCCCTTAAATGGACCGCCGCCTCTGTGGGTGAGGCCGTCCTGCAGGGCTCCACTTCCCCGCCGCCCCTGTGTAGTGGGCGGTCGGGAAGTGGTTAATTTCATTTCAACAATACCGGTGGCCTGGCAGTCATCTTGGTCTTTTAGCTTCAGTAGTGACTAAGTCACAACCCTGAAACAAGCATGCAGCTAATCCAGTCAAACTTGAGTCAGAGCACCTGATCTGCATGCTTGTTTAGGGTCTATGGCTAAAAGTATTATAGGCAAAGAACCTGGAGGACAGCCAGGCAACTTGCATTGTTTAAAAGAAAATAAATATGGCAGCCCCATATCATTATTATTGTATTAAGATTATATTCATATCAGACAGTAGTTCCCCAATATAAAATGAAAGACTATTAGAAGGTCACTAGGTGTTCTTCTTGAAGATTACTTTGGGTTGTCCCTTTAGAGCACCAGCAAGAGAGAAAATACTCAAAATTATGTTTAACCACTTGAGGACCCACCCTTTACCCCCCCCCCCCCCCTTAAGGACCAGCGTTATTTTTTGTGATCTATGCTGGGTGGGCTCTGCAGCCCCCAGCACAGATCAGCTGGCACACAGAGCGATCAGATCGCCCCCCTTTTTTCCCCCCTATGGGGATGATGTGCTGGGGGGGTCTGATCGCTCCTCCTGCCTGGCATGTTGCGGGGGGGGCACCTCAAAGCCCCCCTCCGCGGCGAAATTCCCCCCTCCCTCTCCTATCAGCTCATCCCCGGTGATCGGGGCTGCACAGGACGCTATCCGTCCTGTGCAGCCAGTGACAGGCTGTCCCGTCACATGGCGGCGATCCCCGGCCGCTGATTGGCCGGGGATCGCCGATCTGCCTTACGGCGCTGCCGTACAATGTAAACAAAGCGGATTATTTCTGCTTGTGTTTACATTTAGCCTTCGAGCCGCGATCGGCGGCCCGCAGACTATTCACGGAGCCCCCCGCCGTGAATTGAATTCCTGATTAATCAGCCTGCAGCTGGCGACGCAGTACTGCGTCGCTGGTCCTGCAGCTGCCACTTTGCCGACGCGCGGTATGAGTGCCTTTTCACCTACTTTTTGGTATGCCTGGTACACAACATCCAAATTACCATCAGATAGACGGGTCAAATCGAATATTTCCAACAGGTCCTCTCTGTTTTCCGATCGTTTTTTCTGATTGAATTTTTATAGAAGTGCTCAGAAAATCGATTGGAAAAAATGATCGGAAACCAGGTCGGACATGTCGGAAATAATCAATTCGACCCCTCTATCTGACGAGAAATTGCATGGTGTGCATTAAGAGAAAAAGTTAATTGCATATGGGCCTCTCTGTGCAAGCTACAGATCTAGCGTTTCTGCGACCGCCTAACTCTGATCGGCTGCCGCAGAGTGGCTCTCCTGGGACCGTCTAACGCTGATGGGCTGCCCCAGAGTGGCTCTCCTGTGACCGCCTAACGCTGATGGGCTGCCGCAGAGTGGTTATCCTGGGACCGTCTAACGCTGATGGGCTGCCGCAGAGTGGTTATCCTGGGACCGTCTAACGCTGATGGGCTGCCGCAGAGTGGTTATCCTGGGACCGTCTAACGCTGAGGGGCTGCCGCAGAGTGGCTCTCCTGCGACCGCCTAACGCTGATTGGCTGCCGCAGAGTGGCTCTCCTGGGACCGTCTAACGCTGATGGGCTGCCGAAGAGTGGTTATCCTGGGACCGTCTAACGCTGATGGGCTGCCGCAGAGTGGCTCTCCTGGGACCGTCTAACGCTGATGGGCTGCCACAGAGTGGTTATCCTGGGACTGCCTAGCACCGATTGGCGTCATCACGGTCCTCACGAGATTAGCAGGGAATGAGTGCTCGCTTGAGTGGAGCTCGCAGGCTGAATTGAAGAAAAAAAAAAGGTAATTTATAGGTGTACAGCACTGTACTGAGAGTGTCCCTGTCACTTAACGGTCCCTAGGATGGGCTCACAATCTAATCCCTGCCATAGTCCTATGGCCATGTAGGCATAGTGTAGGGTATGGTTCGCAGTCCATGGCTAATTTAGGGGGGGGGGGGGGGGGGAGAACATACTTTTTTTTTTTTTAAAGGCCTATTTTAATAAAATTAAAAAAGATTGCAGCAGCAATCAGAGACCACCAAAAGATAGCTCTACTAGGGGAAGAAAAGGAAGTAAGATTCATTTGGGTGCCAAGTTGTATGGCCGAGCAATAAATCGTTAAACTGGTGCAGTACTGAATTGTAAAAAAATCACCTGATCACTAGGGGGGTATAAACATGTGGTCCTCAAGTGGCTAGAGGTTCTGAAAAAAAGCAAACAATCTGAAGATAGTGATAGTGTGGTGCTTACCAGATCGAGAAAGATGAATGAGACGAGCAGGTGAGTTCAGTACCGACTGGAGCGGGGCCAGTTTGTTAGAAGGTAGTCCACAAAGTAGTATGTTGCAGTAGTCCAGACAAGAAATTATAAGAGCATGAATTAACATTTTGGTTATGTGTTGAGTGAGAAAGGGACGGATGCGAGATATTTTTGAGTTGGAGATGGCAGGAGCTGGTTATGGAGTTAAGATGAGGAATAAAAGAGAGAGAAGAGTTGAATATTACCCCCAAGTACCGTGCTTTGGGAACTGAAGTTATGGGAGTGTTATTAACATTTATAGTTACTTCAGGCAGAGAGGTGGTCAGAGACGGTGGAAAAATTATTAGTTCTGTTTTACGCATATTAAGTTTTAGGAAGCGAGAGGACATGAAGGAGGATAGAGCAGACAAGCAGTCAGGAACACGTTTGAGGAGGGCGTTAAGGTCTGGTTCCAAGAGGTACAGTTGTGTATCGTCTGCATACAGGTGGTATTGAAACCCGAATGAGCTGATTAAGTCACCAAGACCGTGCATGTAGAAGGAAGAGAGGAGGGGACCAAGGACAGAGTATTGAGGAACCCCGACAGACAAAGCATGAGGAGAAGAGATCTGATCTGAGTAGGAGACAGTGAAGGACCTTTCAGAGAGGTAGGAAGATAACCATGTGAGAGCAAGGCCCTTTATTCCTACATTTGAAAGTATTTGTAAGAGTAAGGTGTGGTCGACCGTATCGAATGCAGATGACACATCAAGAAGGATGAGTATGGAAAATTGACCTTTGGATTTAGCTGTAAGGAGGTCATTGGCCACTTTGGTAAGGGCCGTTTCCGTGGAGTGGTTGGAGCGAAAGCTAGACTGGAACTGATCAAGTAGGGAGTTAGCTGATAAATAATGGCTTAATTCTGCATGTATGTGGCGATCAATTAGTTGGATGCAAATGGGAGAAGTGAGACTGGGCGGTAGTTGGCGAGTGTGGTAGGATCTAGAGATGGTTTTTAAGTAGTGGTGTCACAACAGCCTTTTTGAGTGGCGACGGAAAGATGCCAGTGGAGAGGGACAGGTTAAATAGCGATGTTAGTGCAAGCATGAGAGATGAGGATAGCTGCGGAATGAAATGGGAGGGAATAGGATCCAAAGAACAAGTGGTTAGAATAGCTTTGGATATTATAGAGGAGAGAGAATGTTCAGAGAGTGTAGAGAAGGCAGTTAGAGAGCAGTCAATGAGATGAAACTAAAATTTTACTTTATGGTCACCAAGGGAAATACATGTTTGGTGCAACACATTCCACCACCCCAAGAACACCATCGTCACAATGAAACATGGTGGTGGCAACATCATGCTGTGGGGATGCTTTTCAGCAGCAGGGACTGTGAAACTGGTCCACATTAAAGGAATGATGGTTGGTGATACATACAGGGACATTCTTGGGCAGAACCTAACCAGTCTACCAGCAAATTGAGGCTGGGATGGATGTTCACCTTCCAGCAGGACAATGAGCCAAAGCATACTGCTAAAGTAACACTCAAAAGTTTTAAAGGAATCCCAATCCGAGGGAGTGACATGGCTGCTAGGGGCTGGAAGAAGCCTCAGTTTAAAATCCACAATTTCAAATCCTTACTCTCGCCTACAAAGCTATCCACAACCTAGCTCCTTCCTATCTAAATCAACTTATTTCCAAATACCATCCTACACGCAATCTCCGCTCTGCTAACAATATCCTTCTGTCTTCTTCCCTGGTCACCTCTTCCCACTCCAGCTTACAAGACTTCTCTCAATGCTCTACCCTCCTCTAGAACACTCTCCCTCAACACATCCGCCACTCAACCACACTAACTCTTTTTAGGCGCAATCTGAAAACTCACCTCTTCAGGTAAGCATTCTCTCCTACCTAGAACACTTTGCCCACTAACCACCATTTCTACCACTCCATATGCAACTTCCCTTTACCTATTGTCCTATACATATACAACTTTCCTTTACCTACTGTCCTATACCTTAGGCCTCGTTCACATTACAAACCCGGACGGGCACGCACGCGAAACGCGTACGAACGCACGCCATCCGCTGTATGCGTTGCGTGGCTGATCCCATCACTGAAAAGTGAATGGGACAGCCACGCGTTTTTGCAAAAAATGCGTGCAGCATGCGTTCCCGGACCGCACAGGTCCGGAACGCATGCAGTGTGAACATCAGACATTGCACTCTATGCAATGTCTGATGTCGTGCGTGTCGGCCACCTGCACGCGTTTCCAAAACACGTCTGGAAACGCGTGCAGTGTGAACGGGGCCTTAAACCTTTAGACTGCATGGGCTTTTGGCCAGGGCTCTCTTTTCCTTTCGTCTCACAATGCTGTGTAATACATACATACTGGTGTACATACCTCCCACCCCTGTGTAAAATATGTAGTTAGTTTGTTCACTGCATTAGCCGTTATCCACTCCTCTTGTATTAACTGTTGTATTATTTTACATTGTTATATTTTGTATGCTGTTGTACAGTGCCACGGAAGATGCTGGCAATATCTAAATCAACAATAATACATCAGCACGGTGGCATAGTGGATAGCGCTCTCTCCTTGCAGCGCTGGGTCCCCGGTTCGAATCCCAGCCAGGGCACGATCTGCAACGTGTTTGTATGTTCTCCCTGTGTCTGCATGGGTTTTCTCCAGGTATTCCGGTTTCCTCCCACACCCAAAACATACAGATAAGTTAATTGGCTCCCCCTAAAGAAAAAAAAATTGGCCCTAGACTACAATACATACACTACATGATACATACATAGACATACGACAATGGTAGGGACTAGATTGTGAGCACCTTTGAAAGGCAGTTAGTGACATATACTGTATATATACTGTACAGCGCTGCATAAGATGTTGCCGCTATATAAATAATAATAGTGGCCTAGTCAAAGTTCAGACCCAATATAGAATCTGTGGTCAGACTGCTGTTCACATTGAAAACCATTGAACATGAAGGAGCTGGAGCAGTTTTGCCTTGAGGAATGAGCATAAATACCAGTGCCAAGATGTGGCAAGCTCATAGCAGCTTAACCAAAGCCACTTGCAGCTGTAATTGATGAAAACATGGCTCCACAAACGTACCAACTTTTACTAACTTGTACTAACTTCAGTACTTACTAAAGTTTTTAGTTATTTTGTACCATTTGTGGTTTGCTTCATAATAAACCAAATAATATATCTTCAAAGTTGTAGGCATGTCCGGTCACTGAAAAATGCAAACTCTCAAACAATCCATTTTAATTCCAGGTTGTGAGACAACAAAACATTAAAGGGAACCTTAAAGGGGAACTTCAGCCTAAAAAACATACTGTCATTAAGTTACATTACTTATGTCAATTAACCCTTCTGGCGGTATAAAAAATTCCGCCAGGAGGCAGCGCAGCAGTTTTTTTTTTTTTTTTTAAATCATGTAGCGAGCCCAAGGCTCGCTACATGATAGCCGCTGCTCAGCCGCATCCCCCCGCCCTCTTCGATCGCCTTAGGCGATCTCCGATCAGGAAATCCCATTAAAGAACGGGATTTCCTAGAGGGCTTCCCCCGTCGCCATGGCGACGGGGCGGGATGACTTCACCGACGTCATTGGGAGTCCCGGCCCACCCCTCAGCGCTGCCTGGCACTGATTGGCCAGGCAGCGCAGGGGGTCTGGAGGGGGGGCCGGCACGGCGCAACGGATAGCGGCGATCGAGCGCAGGGCGGCGGCAATCGGTATGCTGACGCAGCTAGCAAAGTGCTAGCTGCGTCCAGCAAAAAAAAAAAATTACGCGAATCGGCCCAGCAGGGCCTGAGAAAACCTCCTGCGCGGCTTACCAGCACATGTTTGTGATTTCATGGGGGCAGCCATGTTTTTCATGAGGGCAGCCAACTTTTTGGTTCAAAGGAGGTGATAGGGAGCATGAGACACATTGCCAACTGTCCTGTGTCCTGATCACCCCTCCCAACTGCATGCGCTAGGCTTCAAATCTCAAATAAATAAAAAAAAATGGTGCCAAAACAGCAGGAGAACAACATGTGAAATCCCATCATGCTTTGCACAGCATCAGGGGGAAAATGACCGGGCAGTTTTCTTCTGTGCAGCTAAAAATGAGACTTGGGTAAGAAAAAGAAAGTTCTGATGCTGTGAAACTGTTAAAGAAACACCAAGCCTTTTCAGTGCTGCTGAGTAGGTTTTTAGTCTGAAGGTTCACTTTAACCGAGAGGGATATGAATGTTTTCTTTCAAATAATACCAGTTGTTTGTCAGTCCTGCTGATCTCTTTGACTGCAGTAGTGGCTAAATCACACACCTGAAACAAGCATGCAGCTAATCCAGTCTGACTTCAGAGCACCTGATCTGAGTACATTTGAAATCGGTGCCGACTCCGCCTGAACTGCATGCTTGTTGAGGGGCTGTGGCTAAAAGTATTAGAGACACAGGATCAGCAGGAGTCAGGAAACTGGTATTATTTTATAAGGAAAAATCCATATTCTTCTCAGTTTAGGTTCCCTTTAAAAATGCCATAGGGGTGAATACTTTTGCAAGGCACTATATATTTATATATCCTATATAATAATATGTATGTGTATACATATTGTATTATCGGTTTCCAAGCCAAAGGCTACTATGTACAGCACTGTTTAGGCTCATTTACATGGGACAGTTGACAGCAGTGTGTACCCGGTCTGTAAACTGCTCCCTTAGGTCTGTCAGGCACTTTCTTGCTGCAATTATTTGCATGGGGGTGGTATTTCCTCTGACCTCTACATGTACATCTGAGTGGACAACAGTCATGCACTGGACACTACATGAAACCATTTTCTACAGTGCTGTAACCCATTAGCAGCTTAAAGGAAGTATCTAATTTGAGAGAAGTGCATTGCTTTGAACCTCAGCCAGCAGTACTCGTGCTCTAAATTCTTGGAATGCTTTGATGTCTCTCTACTAGCAAAGGATATAGAAACTGAAAGCAGACGTTCCCGGTTATTGTATCACACTTGATACTTGTATTGTGTCCCCTACTGACAAGTGGCCATGAATACACATTACAGTAGTACTGATTAGTAGCAAGGAAATGTAACAATTGAGAAATAAAAAAAAAATTATAAAATAAACTGGCCTGGAGCACTTGCAAGCCTCTAAATAAAATTGGTTGCTAAGGAGTTAACTGTATCAGTCTCTGACAGAAGTGTGGTTAAAAAATGCAGCCATTCTGGTTGCATTACACAGCAACCAAATGCCATTCATTCCCCAACAGAGTCTTGAACAAATTTGACCTGTGAAGCAGGTATTCTGTCTGTCACATTGTCTCTACCTGCTGTTTACTTTCACTTATTAACCAAATGGCTACTAGAATTTCTCTTGTTCAGTTTTGGGTTTAGTTGGGCTTTAAAAACAAAAATTGTAAAACATTTGTCATATTGTCCACCAAAATGCTTCTCCCCACTGTTTACATTTATTAACCTAATTGATGTTATTTATATGACACATTTTTCACAAAGTATACAGTCACAAGGTAGAAGCCACAAGAAGAAAGACTGTACAAGCAGTGTGTGCAGGGGGGCCTGGAGGATTAGGCCCACTTTTTTTTTCAAACAATTAAGTGATTAGGCCCACTTCCTTCTACACTGCAGCAAATATGCACCTGTGATAACTGCCCACTACGAGAGACTCTCTGCCCCATCCCAGATTTTACCACCATAGATGAGGAGGGGAAACTCTACATCCTACTGGGGGAAGAGGAAACAACGGTGCAAACAGACTGTGTACCCCTTGTACTGCCCCTTGTACTATCCCCATCCATGTGAACTGTATTCCCTCTATACCTTTACCACTCTTATAATATCCCAACCACCCCCCTCCCATGCATTACTCTGTTTTGCTTGGCAAAGCTAAAATTTATTTGGTCCTGCTGATAAAGCTAATTGAATTAAATTGTGTAGGCAAAAGCCTAACAATAGCTTCCTTCCCCAAAACTTCCTGTTCATGTCCTGGCAATCCTCCCCAGCATCATTCACTTAGGCAACAATGTAATACCAATGCAGGTGTGCTTAGCACTGCGTTCAAATATGTGAATGGGGTTCCTGAGTCCTTAGAGCACCAAAACTACATCAATGCTGTATTGCACTGACATGAGAAAACGGGTCATGGAACGCAACAAACATGATAAATACCGTATATACTCGCAAGCAAGCCGACCCGCATGTAAGCCGACCCCCAACTTTTACCTGAAAAACCAGGAAAAAATGATTGACCCCGGGGGTAGGAAATGCTGGCCGCCCCCCAGTGTGTCCCAGTATAGCTAGTATAGTGCCCAGTATAGCTAGTAAAGTGCCCAGTATAGCTAGTATAGTTCCCAGTATGGGTAGGTAGCGACCCAGTATAGCTAGTATAATGCCCAGTATGGGTAGGTAGTCCCCCAGTATAGCTAGTATAGTGTCCCAGTATAGCTAGTATAGTGCCTAGTATGGCTAGTATAGTGCCCAGTATGGCTAGTATATTGCCCCAGTATAGCTAGCATAGTGCCCCAGTATAGCTAGCTTAGTGCCCCAGTATAGCTAGCATTGTGCCCAGTATGGCTAGTATAGTTCCAGTATGGGTAGGTGGGTGGGTAGGCAGTGCCCCTCCCCGCTCCCCCCACGGCCGCCGCTATTACCTTAGGCGGCGCCGCTTCCTCTATCCCCGTCCTGCTCCGGTAACTAATTCACAGCAGCGCGCCCCTCAGCGGCTGCTGTGATGACGGTGGAGGCCATAGAGAGCGGCTTCCTGTAGCGGCGATATGTATCGCAGCAGCGCGCCCCTCGGCGGCTGCTGTGATGATGGAGGAAACCATAGAGAGTGGCTTCCTGTAGCGGCGATATGTATCACAGCAGCGCGCCCCTGGGCGGCTGCTGTGATGACAGAGGAAACCATAGAGAGCGGCTTCCTGTAGCGGCGATATGTATCGCCGTTACTATGGGAACCGCTCTCTATGGTTTCTTCCGTCATCACAGCAGCCGCCGAGGGGCGCGCTGCTGTGAATTAGTTACCAGAGCAGGTCGGGGATAGAGGAAGCAGCGCCGCCTAAGGTAATAGTAGCGGCGGCCGCGGGGGGAGGGGTACTACCTACCCACCCACCTACTACCACCACCACCCATACTGGCACATGACTCGCAAGCAAGCCGACCCCCCAACTTTTGGGCCACTTTTGGGGGGTGAAAAATTCGGCTTGCTTGCGAGTATATACGGTAAACCTTTATAACAATGTAATGGTAAAAGGTAAACATCGTTAGTACCATGACACTGTCATACACTGAGCGGCTTTATTTATTTGACCTTTATTTGTACTATAGTGTCCCTTTATTGTTGTGCATTGCTTGATCTATTCCTGGTTGTGTATGACAGTCCCTGCCCCCTCTATCCTCTCCCCTCTGTAAGCGTGATGCTTGAGCAGCCACCAGGTTCAAGCATGGACACATGGTGCCAACCGGGCGGGGGAGATCTTGTGATGCTTCTAACAAGGTTTTGTCAGGCATGAAAGCTTTAGACAATTTAGTATAGCAGTTATCAGCACTCATTGACGTTTGTGTACTATTCATCTAGGCACAGTTTAACAGCTTATAATGTGTGAGGGTCGTCTAGAGACTAACAGCCTTTTTAGTTGATGCACAAGATATTTTTTCTGTGTAATTGAACTTGCATCGGTCACACTAACCTCTTCTGTTTCTGCATCGCTTGTCACATGACTGCAGCAAGGAGGACACAATAACAACATATACACTGTAATCGATCAGACAGGTTTCTTTTATTTTCCAGTTCAATAGCATAGCAAGAAACAGAATAGTGCAAAAATACTCATTTTTCGTTACAAAACATTATAAAAACATTCTGTACAACATAAAAATAAAAAAAAAGGAAATCTTTTGCCCAGCAAATGCGTCGTTCCAACAACAATCACATGGAAATGAACAGGTAAATAATTCTCTCATTCACTTAAGTCTGCACATTCATCAAAGTCTTATTCTTAGAGGTTGAGATAGATAGATATATATATATATATATATCTCCGTACAGAAAGGCAAAGTGGTAGAGAATAGATAAACTCATGAGAGGGACAGTTTATGGTAAGCCTAGGATACAGGCAGAGTTGTTGTAGATTCCATTGAAGGAGTAGATGGTGGGGTGTACTAGCAGATTTTTCCTGAGCAGAATCAGATCAGCGGTAAGGGAGCTCTTTCACTTTTAGATTTGTTACATAATCCTGCTGTTGGTGATTTCAAGATATTAAAGCGCAATTCTAAGATCTATTTCGCATTTTAGTTTTGGATGGTGGGTTAGGGGTTTAGAGCCTCATTGTATTACTGTAGTCCTTTGTCCTTAATTGGGAGAATTTTACTCACTTCCTGTTCAGACAGGAACTCAGAAAATTCTTCTATTAGTAACAAGTACTCTGAAAAATAAACCATTTTTGAAGAGTGAAAATTATTTTTCCTGTGCCCAAGATGGAGGTCCAAAGGACAGAAAGTGAGGGGGAAAATGCAATGGGGACACAGACAGCCATAATGGTCTCAATAAACCCCTCTCTACAGTATCAAAAACTAACATTAAAAAAAAATCTAGAGATGGCATTTCAGCTCAATAGGAGAGAAGGAGCAGTAAACCCAAGTTTTATTTTTGCACAGGACTACTAGTATAATTAAACAAAAGGTTTCAGAATGTCATGGCATATTTTTAAGGAATGAAGGACTACAAAGCCCAGAAACCCAGAACAATCAAGTTTCACTTTTCTTCAATTGATATTCCAAAATGATGAAAGCACAGTATTTGTCATGTGCTACAATCAGAATCCTCTTTATGCGCAAATGTGGCAGATGCCACACAAGGAATTATTTGTGGAACACACACCAATTCCATAGTACAATACCGTTTCCCTATCTGCTTATTAGAAGTGCAATCCAAACAAACGTATTGTTTCCAATTTGTGCAGATGCTTAAGACATATTGTATCCACCTAAGGCTAATGAACATGGATATCAGGTTACGTTCAATTTTGCAACATTTCGTGTCTCAGTTAAAGGAATACCATCGATGTATGCATTTATTTTTAAATGCTGTATGTTGTAGCACACATTAGGGCAAGTACTAGGAGCAATTTGATTCCTCACACAGCTGTTCCTCTCAGCTGTAAAATCCTCCGTCAGTTTTGGCGTCAGTGTTGGATACAAAATGTATCTAATACTGAGCTCCCAGAGGGCTAGACCATGTCTCTGCAAAGGGGAGATGCTATCAACTCCTCAGTTTATAGTTTAATTATCACCTTGCAGAAAGAATCTTGTTGATATGGTGGTAAGGGGTTAAAGATTCTAGCAATGTATGTTTATTATCTTTGCTTCTCTTTACTGATAAAGATACTAATAATGCTAATTGTAGACAGTGGTCTGCCCCTCTCAGCAGCTTGTAAAGTGGATGCAGCCTGGAGTGAATCGCCTCAAGCAGGCAGCCAGTCTGAGTGAAAACACAGACTCCTGGTATAGCTAGTTATATTCCAGCAATATTCCACCTCATTTAGTTACCTGTTACCACCTCAGATCAGCCTATTTCTCCTCATGTCTGCTGCATGCTGTGAGTGACACAGTGAAATATATGTGTGAGCTGTGTGACAGAGTAACCAAGCAGCTCAGGGTGACCCAAACTACTATGAGCTGTGTGAGAAATTCATTTTTAAGCAGGGATAGTGAGAGAGAGACCTGGGTGAATAAATAAAGTGCCCCTAGCACTAGTGGTAATGTGTACACTAATATAGAGTATTAAAAAAAAAAAGTCGTTTCAATCGATAGTACTCCTTTAACCTCCTCGGTGTTCTATTGAGATCGCCAGGGAGGCTGCGGGAGGGTTTTTTTTTAATTAAAAAAAAACTATTTCATGCAGCCAACTGAAAGTTGGCTGCATGAAAGCCCACTAGAGGGCGCTCCGGAGGCGTTCTTCCGATCGCCTCCGGCGCCCAGAATAAACAAGGAAGGCCGCAATGAGCAGCCTTCCTTGTTTGGCTTTCCTCGTCGCCATGGCGACGAGCGGAGTGACGTCATGGACGTCAGCCGACGTCCTGACGTCAGCCGCCTCTGATCCAGCCCTTAGCGCTGGCCGGAACTGATTGGTCCGGCTGCGCAGGGCTCGGGCGGCTGGGGGGACCCTCTTTCGCCGCTGCTCGCGGCGGATCGCCGCAGAGCGGCGGCGATCAGGCAGCACACGCGGCTGGCAAAGTGCCGGCTGCGTGTGCTGCACTTTATTTGATCAAAATCGGCCCAGCAGGGCCTGAGCGGCACCCTCCGGCGGTGATGGACGAGCTGAGCTCGTCCATACCGCTCAGGAGGTTAAACAAGTAAATCGGAAAAAGGATTAAAACTAAAAAATAGTTCCATATACACTGACCTACAGTCAAAATCATGCTAAATGGATGCCAAACTATGCTGAATTCAAAGGTCTGTGAAAATTATCTTTAACAGTTTCTTATGTATAAGTGACTGTTAGGAAGATCTCTGCCATCTCCACTGGTGTGCAAGAAATCCCAAACAAGTGACTCCACCGAGCAGACACCACCAGTCAATGAAATGTCAGCTTTTAGCACCTTGTCATTGTAATCTTTGCAAATGTGGAACGGAGCTTCTACTAAGGTTTGGCAACATTTACAAGGAGCTATAACAACTTTCGTGGCAATCTGTGTTTTATATTTGATGGCTCTTAAAACTTTTTTATCATTACATCATACTGTACATGAACAATTACATGTACAGATATTTAAAATGCAGGTAGTATAAGACATCCAATTTGGCAAAGAAGTGCAGTATAAGGATTTCCTTTTGGAAAAGAAGTGCTGTTTCATAAATATGATTGCGGACATTGGAATTCACAATTCTAAGCAAACTAGATTGATTATCTAATGCTTTCCAACATGTGCATTTAAGTGTCACATTCAAAGTTTTGAAAGGAATGACAAAAAATTGTTTACAAGGAAGGAACAATACCTTCAACTTTGCTATACAAGTTTACATCCAAGTAATAAATGCCACACTGATGCATTTCTGACTGAAACCAAACTTCCAAGACAAACCTACGAACTGCTGATCAGTAGAGGGACTGAGTGCAGTGAGTTCATAACACGCGCCTTTGTCCTCATTCTGCCAATGTAACGCCCTATTTCACATCCATAAATGACTTTCTGGCTTCAACAGATGGAGAATGCCTGACAGTCTACTGCACAGAGTAGTGTGGTGGCTTTTACAGAAAAATAAACCTTGACTAACAAGGCAGAAGGCAGTCATGGAGTTGTGGATGATCTACACATTACACGCCGCTCCACCATTTCCAGTTAAAATGACTGTCTCCAAGTGGATTTCTCACTGTAAGAGCCATACTTACTCTTTTCATAATGCAGGAAAGTAAGCTCTGCTTCACCAGATATTAATGAAAACGTCCAATCTTTATTATCCACTTTTTCTTGCCTATTCAGCTTCCATCTCCTGGCAATTGGAGGTGGTTGCAGCAGACCTTTTTACCGATTACTCCACTATTTTCATTATCTTTCATTAATGATCAAATGTATCGAAAGGTGCCCCATTTATGGTACATTTTTTTCATCAGATGCGATCTTTCAACACACTCTTTATGATTGAACGTAATCAGAAGGTAATGCAACTGTTCCCATAAACCGGGGCGATTAGGGTATTTTTGGTCTTCAGATACGATTGTAAAAAATGCAAGTTTCAGATCTACAATATTTTCAGCTCTAATCAACCAAACAATCCTTTCACATCGATTTTTACCAAATACTGCACTATTTTTTTGTACAATTCGATATAAATATTGGGTCAAAAGATCAAATCTGATGAAAATATTGTACAGTTAATGAGCACCTTTAGGGCCTCATTACTTTTAGTCTGCTAGAATTTCATTCAGCTCAAGGGGAGCAAATCCTACTCCAGATGTTCTGCTCAATGCTTAACAAAACCATACATTTTATCAATGTAATATATATAATTGAGATAGTGCTGACTGAGTATAAAGCAAACCACTTACATTTGATCTTAAGATGGAAAATGTAAACACTCAATTACAAGTAGATACATAAAACATGGTCAGGATACCCCATAATAAAGCCACCATGAATTCTGCCCTCAGTAACACGTATGGCTAAATACTCCCTTTATAACAATTATACCCATGTACTCTACACTTCATAACAACTATGACCAGGCTAGATCCATAAATAAATCTACTCATGCCACTTCATCCCCACCATAACAAGCACAGCCATTTTGCCTTAAAAATTACCATGCTGTCCCCCCTCAAACAGTTTTGCCATTTGAAACCTCCTTATAAGTCCATGGTGAGATAATCACAGGAAAGGACACTGGGATCAGGCCTGACCTGTTACCGGCAGACCCACATTCCTTCTCCCTCATCCATCTCCTGGTGTCTCTCATGAAATGTCACATGACAGCTACTGGGAGAGGGATGTGTGGAGAACCACTGGGAAATGCATAAGCTTGGGATTTCAGGCCTTTCAGTAACATGCAACGATACTTGGTGACAATCCACATTCCTGCTTCAATCCCTGCATGAACTCCAGTAAAAAGTAGACCATGCTGTAATTTCAATTTACAATATGTGCCGATTTGATTGTGAGCTGACCCACCCTTATAGTCATAATTAAAATATAGCATAAAACACTGAACTTTATTTCAAGTAGATATGCTCATAAAGAGAAAATGAGAAAACATATTTTTGTTCCCACATAACTAATGGTTATACCTATGATCCTTAGCAACAGCACCTGACAGAACACATACAATCAGATCTATTGCTGTGAGTATCCAGGAAGCCAACATTTCCTGCTTTCATTCCAACCTCTTGTTCTCAGCTTAGCTCAAGGTACTGGCAGCAGAGACAGGCGAGAAAAGCCAGCAGCAAGAACAACACTATAAAATGTATTGGCACTACTGCAATATCTTCCTGCTTAAGCCAGTCTTGGCAACAAAAAAACACTCTACTTTTTCATTTTCTAATGAGTCAGCTTCACACTAATAGCGGAAGAAGAACAAAAAAAGACAAGAAAGATACTTGGCTCTTTTTAGAAGGAAAGAAGAAGGCATTAAGCTCAAAGTGAAATAACGTCTTTGATGAGTGCCATAAGCAGTCTTTTTAGTGTAACTAAGAAAATATTGTTAGCAGAATTTGCAGGGTCCTTTCAATAACTATACAATGCACAGTCAGAAAAGCGTATGCAAAACCAGAAGCAACAGGTCCTAAGTACATTATATACTAAGCCAAGAAACCTATATATTCTTAACATTCTGAAAACTTCTGCAGAGAAACATACTCCAAATATTACCAAGTTCCACTTGGTAAACAAAAAAAAAATTGTGCTTTAAAACTATACAAATATTAAATTAATGTTTTGCCTTCCGCAATGCCCAGTAATATATTGCTCTGCAATATACTGTTGGCACCTCTAACAGTCGCAAAAAAAAATACAAAACTCATTTTACTGAAGCATACTAAAGAAACAAACAAACAAAATTTCTACAAATGACAAAAGACTATAATGCTAATATTTGGCAGTGCAAAGTCATCAACTTGAAATAACACTTTGCTAATGGGATGACTGTCATTTATAAGCTTATAACCTACAAACACACCAAAAACAATAAGAGTTAAATGTCAATCACGTCTTCAGCACATCTACAAACTATATACATGCGTTCTGATCGTTCTCTTGCTGGATACGTATTTTTTTAACCTATTCATGACAGAGTTTTTCATATCTTGATAACAAGCACACAAACAAACATTCTGCTGTATTTAGAATTATCTGCAAATGGTTTGTTAACTACTTTGCAGCTTAAAGGGAACCTGTACTGAGTAAAACTCTTTAAAATAAACACGAGGTAACTTCAAATGAACATTACAGTTACCTTGCCATCAGTTCCTCTCAGAAGCTCACCATTTTCTTCTGACAATGATCCCTTCCAGTTCTGACAACATATTGTCAGAACTGAAATATATCAGTTGCTGTCAGTTATATATCAGTTGCTGTCAGTTTCAGCTGAGAGGAGAGCTGATGTGTCCATGTTTCACTATGGCTCAAGTGGGCGATGTTACAGTTAAACTGTGTAATGACCAGAAAGCGGTTTTGGAGTAATGGCCATTTTCAAAATGGAGGACAGAGAATTTAATTGATCACAGTGGACAAACAGGATGCAGGAAAGGAGAAAGAGATTGATAAGTAGACTACACGGGAGGTAAGTATGACTTGTGCATGTTTATTTTGACTTTTAATTTTCAGTTCAGGTTTTCTTTAAGTTAAGTTGCACTGACATTTTGGGGACATTTGTTTTGGTCATGCATATACAAGTGAAGGTTTTGATTTAAGCCATCGAGCCAAGATGCAAGTTCAAACAGATTTTCCTAAATCATGGCATACCAAACATGCAGGTGTTCTGTATAAAATGGTTCAGCTTGACCCAAATAACCATGCATACATTTGTTTCAATGAAGGAATGAAGTGCAGTGTCCGTTGTTGTAAAAAAACAAACAAACTATAAATACTTCTAAACGTGCTTGTTCACATTCACAACACTAAACACTCTGAAATGCAATTACTGGTAAATCACTTCAATTCTTTACTTTTTAAGGCATTTTTAGATCATTTTTTTTTCTGTCTTTCTTCTCATAGAAAAATTTCACATTGACAAGCCTGTACCCAAAAAGGCTTCTCCCATGAACAGCATGTCGCTGGATCATCAGTCATTTAGATAGGTCTTCTGTTAGCTGTTGGGATACCAATGCTGTCAGAGCAGACGCACTAGTGGAAACCTAAGAAGACTCAAGCTAGTTACATATGCTAGATGACACTTGGCCAAGAAACCATTCAGGCCCCTCTCAGCCAAGAATCTAGTATGTCTACTGGTGTCTCTGATGCTGCATAAAGACCCGACACAGAGAATTTTTACAGTGCCACCCAAGCAGGTCCTGAGCCCATTGTTTCCTAGCTCACCACACCCACTGTAAGTTACCCATCATCCACCACACCGTCCTCCTCCTTCCTTCTCCATAGAAACAGGTGCATCCCACGGCTGTAGCCATGGGAGGCAACTGTACACCACTCATGCATCGCAGTGTCAGTCAAAGTATTGAGCTAGATCCTGATGGGTAACACTGAGTATATGTACCAAGCTTTAGATTATTGGTCCCCAACATAAGCAACTGCTTGGGAGTCCAATATTCCAGTGTTTCTCAAGCCTGTCCTCGTGACTCCCCAACAGTGCATGTTTTGCAGGCAACCTCGCCTATGCACAAGTGCGGTAATTAGTGCCTCAGCTACATGGAATTCACCTAGCTGAGGAACTAATTGCCCCACCTGTGCATAGGGAAGGTAGCCTGCAAAACATGCACCCTTGGGGAGTCACGAGGACAGATCTGATAAACACAGCATTAATCTACAATATTCTAATGTCACAACTGTCCAGATTTACTGTGTTTCATTGTGGTAGTCCCACTGCACCTTTCATTTTCAGATTGTTCCATATTTTTATGATTAGTTTTCAATTATACTTTCAGTTTCCCTGGCATTCATTAGCAAAACCTGCATACAGAAATCTAAAGACCCGTACAGAGGCTGTTAACTGGAATGATTGTTTGTGATCAGTGATCATTTTAGAAATGATTGCTGTACAGACACACTGCTGCAAGTTCTGCTCTCAAGATAGAGAAAAACGGTCAAGCGATGGATGTGTATGATGTGCTAAACAATAGTGGTTGCTTGTGGTGGTTGTTTTGATACTGAATGGTTAACCATGAAGCGAAGTTAGGGGGCAGCTGTACTGACATTATAATTATGTCAGTACGCAGCTATACATTGCCACAAAGCAATGCACTGCCACAGAATTTTCCTAGATTCCGCCAATATGCAGGTGTTAAAACACACAAGTAATAGAAGCTGCTTTTAGCACAATTTGAAAGAAAGCAACAGCTCTCTTGGATTTTGGATAGGTGCTCCTACAGATGGTTCATTTGTTTTTAGAGACACTGTATTAATCTGATGAAGCCATCAGTGACCTGTGAAACGCGTTGTTTTTTTACAGTGCCCATAAAGAATATTGAATTTTTTCGTTTTTGTGGTTTACTGCCTTCAGTTAAGCCCCGTTTATATATTTTCACTCATTCGAGTCATCTTTTCGCTGGGGTGCCTCTTACCTCCCAACTATACCGCACTCCAAATGTACTGGGTGGGGGGTAGTCAACCTAGACTCCTTTAAACAGCCTAGCCATACATTCTTCAAGGGAGCTTCCCCAACTCCTGACGGACGACTTCTTGAGACCTGAGTGAGAACAGGATTTCTTCACCTGCTTGATTCTGTGGCTGCTGGTTTTGCAACCTTCCTTTGTGAGTAATATTACTTGTATATTATTCGCACACTTTGCTTGATATACTACACCATAACATAAGGGGCTTCTGTGTTCTCTGTTTATTTCTGGAAGGTTTTTTGGAACCTCGCCAGACGCCTATAATTTTTCTCTTGGATCTTGTTCAATAAAACCAGAAGCCGAGATTAATAGTCGTTGTGATGATAATGTATGGAAGCATACAGAGCACAGGTGAACAGCATCTGCGAGAACATAAAGCAGGGCTGATTTCTGAAGTCTGCCAATCCAAACTGATAACCTTTATCTAAGAAAACCAAAATTGTGAGTGCAATATCCGTAATAGAAAAAGCTCAAAAAAAGAAAAAAAAAAAAAAACACATTGGAGTCCAGAGGTAAATTTTTAAGTGCCTTGTTGCCCTTTGTTGCTTGGGTCCTGTGATTTGTCAATTTGACATAAAGTCAATAAACTTAGCAGTGTTCCCTGACCTGTATGAAGATTGATAAATAGTAAATGTTGCAATGACAGAGCTGTAAACATCAGAAACAGTAACGAGTGTGCTGACCTCCACTGGCACTAACAGATCAGTAACTTCACATCAAAGTCTCAATACAACTTGGGAAAAGACGCTTTTCATTTAGATCAGTTTTTTTTTTAAACAACTAGAGAGGTGCAGGGTGCCTACAAGAAAAGCAGTTAACTTGGGTGCTGGAGACGCCGCGGTTTTTAGGACGCACCATAGGTGCAAATGTAAATAGCCATGACTAGCAGCTATGTGTTAATTTGGGCACCGGAGGCAGGCCTATGTAGCCACAGCTTGTTTAGCAGGCAGCCCTGGCACCCGATAGTTTATCAGGTGCTGAAGACACCAAACCTAACACTTATAGCTGCTAATCACGGGTATTTACACTGGCACCTATGACGGCATCCAAACTAGCTATTTGTAGCCTTAGGTATCAACTTGGGGGGTTAGCTAAGATTTGCCATAGGTTTTGGGAGTCATTTAGGGTTAGGCATAGGTTAGGAGGTCATGTATGGTTAGGCATAGGTTGGGGAGGTTGGTTAGGTATTGTTTGGGGTGTTGGTTACGGTTCAAGTGAGAATGGGGTCAGGCTAGGGGATAGTAAAATATTGGTGAAAAATTACCAATACGGCTATTTCCTGTGCCCAAATTAACTTGGCTTCCCTTTTACATGTATGTACCTACTAGAGTTCTTTAAGACTGACATATACTATATGATCAGGGGTAGACCAGGTGAACAATCGATATCTACCACCTTGCACCAGCAGATATGTGCTCTAGTTTTTAACAACATTTCATTAGATTTAAAATTAATTTCAAATCTAATGCCTAATCTATTAAAAATGTTGTACAGTCTGGAGAGACATCTGGCTTGTCAGCAGATGGTCACAAGGTACACCTCAACTCAAAAGTTTTACTGTCTGATGACCTAAAACCAGCTGACAGCACAAAAGGCATCTGATAAATAACCAGCAAAGATAACATCCTATGTTCCTCCTCCTCAGTGAACAAAATATATTGACACTAATTACTGTGAAGCCTTATGACATATCCTGTACAAAGGAACTGTACTAGAATTTCCAGCCGTTTCGGTTGTACCGATTTCCCCAGTATGTTATTGCATGTGATGCAGATGAATTACAGCATAACATAGCAAATCCATGCAATTTTTTCTGAAGCCAGACGTGTCACATGTTGCGGCAGGCTATGAAGAGCTGACATTATGACACTGAACACATGCTGCACCAAAATATTTTACAAAGGAACCTGGTCTGTTAGGAGTAGTGACATACAGTCCTTACAACCAGTTCATAGAATTCAGTACATAATCATGTGCAGTCAAATCAAGGGGAAAAGCATGCAAAAGACCCCCACAAGATCTCACAAGAGTCTATAGAGCCAGGAATTCATCAGAAACCATGAGTTGTGAAGCCACAGCTAAGCTGAGACACCTTTAAGGCTACGCTCACACTATGTGCTACAATTTAGGCTCAATGCAATGCACTCTGCACATTATAACATGGTTATTTTTCATAGCATGAATATTACTATGGCAATGTGCGTGTTAATGAACACCTTATCCAGAAATGTAGGAAGTGAAAAGTGAATCTGGATAATGTGGCCCATTGCAACACAGAGATATGGACATACCAGTACAATTTTATGGATAAAGTACTCACAAGCACCAAATCAGCAACATGCATAGTGTGAATGTGGCCTTAAAGAGACACTGAAGCGAGAATAATTCTCGCTTCAGAGCTCATAGTTAGCAGGGGCACGTGTGCCCCTGCTAAAACGCCGCTATCCCGCGGCTAAACGGGGGTCCCTTCACCCCCAGCCCCCCCTCCCTGCAAAATCAACGACCAAATTGGTCGTAAATTTTGCTCTTCCTGGAGGCAGGGCTAACGGCTGCAGCCCTGCCTCTCAGCGCGTCTATCAGACGCGCATCGCCGTCTCTCCCCGCCTCTCTCAGTGAAGGAAGACAGAGGGGCGGGGGAGAGGCGGAGGTACGCGTCTGATAGACGCGCGGGAGGCAGGGCTGCGGCGGTTAGCCCTGCCCCAATGTGGAAGAGATTCCGCGATGTACGGAGGGGATTTGGGGGTGAAGGGACCCCCGTTAAGCCGCGGGATAGCGGCGTTTTAGCAGGGGCACACATGCCCCTGCTAACTATGAGGTCTGAAGCGAGATTTATTCTCGGTTCAGACTCTCTTTAAACGTTTGGAAATCAGTAGAATCCATTTAGTAAACTACAAGGGACCGGACAAAGTAATTTACTATATCAGAAATTGTCATACTCAAGCACATAAAGTATACTATAGTACTGTATCTTAAAGGAATTATGAGGGAAAAATGAATAAAATAAGTGCTACTTACCGTTCCGGCCCGCGTGGCGGTGATTGACTTGGAGGTCGGCCTGACGTCATCGCCGGGGACCGGGAGGGAGCTGCGGCGAACAGCTGCGGGGAGAGCTGCGGCGAGGGACATGCTGGGAGCTTGGGGCTGGAGGAAGCCCTCGGTAAGAAGCACTTATTTTATTCATTTTTCCCTGATAACTCCTTTAATGTAGTTAATAATTGGGAGTCATATTTTTTCTTTTCAATGTTTCAGCAAGCAAGCGACAGTGTCTAAGCTAGATCAAAAACGCACAGTGCTCAATATACAAGGATTTGCATGCAATCATCACGCAACAGCTTGAGAAGGAAGAATACGTCTCACCAGTTAATGTGGGTACAGTACTTATAGTGTGCTCCTCTGTCCACATTTCTGCAGCCATGCACAAGCAAGTCACAGATGACAGGCAATTCCCTTAGTAATTAGGAGGCAGCAGAGGTCTCACTGGCTGGTGCTTTTTAGGTAATAAACGCAGGCCCAGAGTAGTGTGCAAATAGCAAGCAGGCTACAAGTGGCTGCCAGCCTGCCCACTGACCACGGCTCATGGGTCTCAGACTGATGTATAATGCATGCGCCCACGCACTTTCCACTAAAGCCAGATACATAATACCACAAGGGACAGAAATCAGGTTTATTATAACGGAAGTTCTGTTATATCAGTGTTTACTATACCAGGCTTTACTCCCATATACTTATAATGGTGCTTGGCAGGGATCTAGACATTTAGTTTACTATACCCCAATGTTTACTATAGCAGAGTTCACTATAACGAGATTGTACTGTATTTTACAGCAATCGGCAACAGATATTAACTTCACAGTTAGCCACTTATTCCTAAAACTGGAATGTAACAACTTGTGTAAAACATCTACAGATGTTTCTACAGTCAGGATAAATAAACTGGTACACACTTGCAACAAGTCATTTGACCCAATCTCATCAAGGTCATTGGACAGTTGTTCAGGAGAATTCATGCCAGACGAATGCATAAGAATGACGAATGAGAAAAGTGTACAGGCAGACATGTTGGAATTTTTCAAACAACAGTTGCCTGTCATCCACATGCACAGGGACTGAAATGAGTACTCTAAACCTATTGCGATAATGCGCCTGCACATTACTAACTGTCATTGGTGCCATAACCTGCTTGTAATACCGTGCTTGCACAACACTGAGGAGGAAGGTTATAACACACATCAGTTCTGCATGACTAACTCACACAGTTTACATCATATACACTGTATGAGGACGCATGAATCAACCACCATATGATCACAGTTCTGGCCATTGAACGACAACATCTGCGGAAAGTTGTGTGTTTGCATGGATTACGTTCAAGATCAAATGACAGTATTGAACATCAGCCAGGGGTGTAAAAATACTACCCACAACTCCCCCTCCCTCCCAACGGCTTTGGAGCCATCTTATCACAACTGCACATTCTCTGCCGCCATTCGTCGACTTCTGATCACATGACCAATGTGAGTCACATGATCAAGATCCTGCGAATGGCAGAGAAGAGTGTGCAGCTGTGAGGAGACCCACAGCGCTGAAAGCAGGTAAATATTACTCCCCCCCCCCCCCCATTCTGGAGGGGGGGGGGGGGATTATGTACGGGGGGAGGAGTTTGAACAGCAAGTACATAAGCCTTGAACGTCTACTGACAGGTGAGTATAACGTAGTGGTCCCCTTACATGACACATTAGTGAATGGAGCACCGCTGTGCACAGGGTAAAAAGAATTACATGTTCATAAGAAATGGTTCCCACTAGAACTGTGACATTCCATACATGGCTTATGATGAGCACTCATCAAATCAGTCTGTTTTCATTGCATTTCTCAGTCTCAGAAATGATGGTTTCCGAGCACTGACCGGAGGCAAGCGTAGAAATATGACCACATTTGTAGCCTTTTTTCCAGCACCAGGCTGGATGAGCACCACATCACCCAGCTACCTTTCCAGCCTATTGTTTTATACTGAAGTTCACAACACTGACCCCAAACAACTCATAATAAAGAGACAACTCTATCCAAAATGGGGGCTAAATGCAGTAATAGATCTTCACCTAGGCAACAGACTACTGTGAGCAAATATCCAACACTGAACACAGACAGTGAACAGGAGAAAAGACCCACACTGGACATTTTAGTGGGTATTCATTTACGCTGGTTGTGGTAATGATTCACATTTACACACCCACCCTCCTGGCTTTCTTCATTCTACAAACCATTTCAATGATTTGGCAATGTTTATGCAGCGACTGTGATGGCAATACATAATGACAGGTTTGAGCATGTGAGCTTTGTGCTGGGAAACAATATTGTACTGTTTCTGAACTGCACAAAACTCTGCATCAGTTTCCAGATAAGGCTTTTTAAATACTACAAAAAAAAGTTACGAACAGCTGTGTACAATATGTTACATGGAGAAGTTTCTACCAATAGCAACTCTACCTGTATCAGGATGCTGCTAGTTAAGAAATTACATTCCAATGGGACATTTCACTTTTTGTTATGTCACCAAACTAGATAGGGTGAAAGAGTAGAAAGGATAGAGAGAAGGAAAGAGAGTAAAGGTGCTCATTAATGATCCAATTTCCCGAATGATCGACAGTCCAATCATTGTGATCGATTGGAAACAATCACTCGGGCCACCAATGTAGAGGAAAATTATAAGCAATCTGATCAAATGGAACGATTGATAGAACTATTGTTCATTGTCGATCGGCACCACTAATCTCCTTAGCGGTAACCCCAAGTCATACTCGGGCCGGAAATCCGCAGCTCAGATCGGTAACCCTAAACCTGACTCATGGTAGCCGCTGGAATGTTAATGCAGAGCAAAGCGCGCAGCAGGCTTTGCAACTCACCTCCCACAAGATCCAGACGCCGGAACCAATTCTCCTTCCCTTCCTCAGAGGCTCTGCAACCCTCTGGTGAGAGCGCCGCCTGTCGTCATGACCACAGCCGGCGATCTCACTTTCGGCTTACACCGCCACCTGAAGGACGGAGGGATAATTGCAGCGCTGCATCCCAGGCAGGTGAGTAAATGCAGGGGCTGCTGCAGATCACTCTGCTTTGTGATTTTTTTTCACTTTTTTTAGGGTCTAAAAGCATTTGAAAAAAAAAATGCACCGCTTTTAGATCCTAAAATTCGAAAATAATCATACCGCCAGGGAGGTTAATGGGACCCAATCCAATCGATTATACAGTCAATCATTTGGGAGATTGCACCATTCATGAGCACCTTAAGAAAGAGAGACTGTCCTCGATCTGCAGGCTAGCTGTTAGCGTTGAAGGAAATCTGTGACAACACTACAGCAACCCCATTTTAGAAGCTTCAAATGGAGGTGGATATTCTTTGAACTACATACAACTTTGGGGAGAAATTATGATTTTGCTTGACTGCAATCGATTTCACCACCCCGGAAACATTGTGCACCAGTATGTAGTCAGAAAATGGCTCCTTCCATCAGCTACTGAGATGGGCGTTTAGCCTTTGGACAGATTAATTCACTTTACAGTACAGCAAGTCATGTCTTTTTTTTTTTTCTTTTGTTTTGGCTACAAAATTAGAAGGAAAAAAACAAAAAACCCTGAATGAATCGGGCCCCTTCATTTCATACAAACGGAATACATCTCATTTATGAATAGAAAATAACAGTTAAAAAAAAATCTTTGCTTAATCTCCTAATACATATAAATAGGCTTAAGGTAGAACTTCCTATAAATACCATAATTGTTAAAATAAAAATATATCTTTCTTATATGAGATATTCCACCATCTCCCCATCTGTAATGTCTTGGCCCAGGGATGGAACCGGAGTTTTTTGATCCAATGTGTTGGACTGAAACGTTGCATCTGTAAGGGAAAGATAGGGGGTGTGAGAGCAGGTCTTGATTATAAAAAGATTGTTTTGTCATGTTCTAGCAGTTATTTCAACAACAGAGGATTGCACTATGGTAGTCATCAGTTCTAGCAAAGTGTGTTGAGTAAGTATAATATTGGCTAAGACTTGGATCATATTAAAAGCCAAAATGGTCGGTTCCACGGAATGGACCACAACAGACATGTCGACGGATCCTACGTTAAACATAAGGGATCATGCAATCTGTAAGAGAAGGAGGAGATGAAGCAAGTGGTTTCGGCGCATGGTGCTCAGCGCTGAATCTAGTCGCCATGGCAGTGATGTTATATTGTGCGCAAGGTTAATTCTGGGTTCTGGCTATCGCTGGACCCCAACTTACATCTCCCTCTGAGTTGTATTGAATCAGAGAAGAAATATTATTTTACGCCCCCGGGGATTTGAGAGAGTCAGCAGGGTGAGCCATCATTTGGCAAACTCAGCACCCAGCTCACCGGCGGCACACATACACATACGCAGAGGAGAAGTCTGCTTTTTTTGTGAGGAATCACTAAAAATGTAAGCTCTGTGAAAACACCCATCTGTTCTCCTCAAGACTACAGCTCATTCTAAACTTGCAAACACTGGGAAAAGCATGTCCTAATGCAATGCATTCAGGTATGTACCAAATCCGCAGTACAAGGTAACTGAAAAACAATGTGACAGCAGTGTTTCCAGATACCCACTAAAGGGCATTAAAGTGTGCCTGACATGGGGCCAAATAAAATGTATACATACCTGGGGCTTCCTCCAGTCCCCTCAATCCTGATCACTCCCTTGTCATCCTCAGTCACCGCCTGGTTAAGCGCACAACGTTCCCGGGGTATGAGAATGCGACAGTATGCCACGGTCCGGTAAAATTTGCAGCGACTAAGGACAACGAGGGAGCGATCAGGCCGGAGGAGGCTGGAGGAAGCACCAGGTATGTATACATTTTTTATTTGGCCCCATTTCAGGTACACTTTAAACCAATCAAACCTCATGGCACGAGCTGTTCTAGGAAGCTTCACTGTAATTACAAACGATAACAATTTGCACTCAAAACAACAAGTTGGAAAACTGACAGTAAGGGCCCATTCACACTTGTGCGTTTTCAGCGCGATTTCAGCATTGTTGAAAATCGCTAGCAATTTGAAAACGTGTGTACAATGAAAGTATATGGAAGTGTTCTCATCTAAGGGATTTGCTGAAACACAAGCACGTTGCCTGCAGCATTTTCTGAGCGATTCTGCAGGCTAAATTGAACTAGAAATCACAAAAACGCTAATCGCTGGAAAAACGCTTTCTATACAGTGAAAAATCACTGGGAAATCGCTAGGAGAAAAACGCCAGAAAATTGCTCAGCGTTTGCGTTTAGCGATTTTAGGTGTGAATGGGCCCTAATACAAGCAACTAGGTTGTCAAAACGGAGAATGTTTGTTTCCAATATACCTTCCAGTATACTTTGCATTTAACCAATTCACCAGGATGAGATTTCCTCCTTAGAAAGCTTTACTGGTATTACCAGCAACTATCACTCAAGCTTACCAGTCCTCTCAGAGCTGTACATGGGGCTCGGAGTGGCCAGCCTCCCCGGACCTGGAGATGCGCTCACAGAAGGAGCTTTGTTTTGTTCACTGCCTCGATCGGTTTGTGTGCAGCAGTCCCGGCTGCCAGTCTTTGAGTGTCCTGAGAGTTGGGGTGTGGATGGAAGTACAGGTGATGGGGTAGATGAAATGGACTCTGAGCGATATTCTGTCCCCAGAAGGACTCCTGCATATCATTTAAGGAAAAAAAAAGGTATAATTAATAAAATACTAAACTTGTAATAGTCCTCTTTACATTCATTCTATGGATGCGAGAAAATTTCTGTACTCGCATCCTTAGGCTAGATCTCCCAGCATACATTGCAGGGTGCTCACGTGCCACTGCTGGGAACTACAAAATTCAGATGTGGCTGGTCCATAGAGAAGATGGCACATACCATATGGGCCAGAGAATCAGCACCCCATAGGTAAGTAGCGAGGTTCACCATAACCTCTGCCCCCCTCAACAGTACACTTCATTATAAACCTCTCTTGTGGAGAGGTTTCATTTAAAAAAAATACAAATCTGTTGCTCTCTTGCCTTTAAGACACTGAAGCTTTAGCGTTGGACCTTACCTAAGCTGCCTTTCCAACTCTTGTCCTCTCTCTTCTCCTCCAGAATGGGCGTACTACTGAGGGTAGAGGAGTGGGACAGTATTCCCGAGCTGGCATTGGAAATGGACATTAGCGACTTTGATGGGCGCATGGAAGATGGCTGCTCTGTCTTATTGGCATCTTTACGAGACCGTTGCTGAAGCACTTTAATCATAGCATCCTTTTCAATTATCTGAGCATGTAGAGTCTTTATCCTGAAACACATAAGGGAGATCAATCATTTCTGAATATACACAATTAGACAATTCACAAAAACTTTCACTTTTCTCCATTTTTGTCTTCTGCATACTTGACTATTTGTACCTAATCTTGTACTCAGAGCCAATATGTCCTCTTAAAGGAATACTATCGTTTGAAAACTTTTTTTTAATACTCTATATTAGTGTACACATTACCACTAGTGCTAGGGGCACTTTATTTATTTACCCAGGTCTCTCTCCCTCTATCCCTGCTTAAAAATTCATTTCTCACACAGCTCACAAATATATTTCACTGCGTCACTCACAGCATGGTAACAGGTAACTAAATGAGCTGTAATATTGCTGGAATATAACTAGCTATAACACTAGTCTGTGTTTACACTCAAACTGGTTGCCTGGCTGCCTGCTTGTGGTGATTCACTCCAGGCTGCATCCACTTTACAAGCTGCTGAGAGGGGCAGACCACTGTTTACAATTAGCATTATTAGTATCTTTATCAGTCAAGAGAAGCAAAGATAATAAACACACATTGCTAGAATCGTTAACCCCTTACCACCATATCAATAAGATTCTTTCAGCAAGGTGATCATTAAACTATAAACTGAGGAGTTGATAGCAACTCCCCTGTGTAGAGACATGGTCTAGCCCTCTGGGAGCCCTCAGTATTAGATACATTTTGTATCTAAAACTGATGGAGGATTTTACAGCTGAGAGGAACAGCTGTGTGAGGAATCAAATTGCTCCTAGTACTTGTCCTAATGTGTGCTACAACATACAGCATTTAAAAATAAATGTATAGATCGATAGTATTCCTTTAAGCATTATCAAACAGGCTAAATAATGCATTTCACGATAGACAAATTCCTTATGTTGCAACGTGGACATATGCAGTTCCAAAACCATCACAGTAGGAGTACATATTATTTTGGTAGGAGTACATATTTTGGTGCGGGCCAGATTGGCACAGGGAGAGCAGAATGACGTCTCTCCCTGTTGCCACTAAACTCCAAGGCGGCGTTAAATACTATTCCCCCTCAGAGTTGTTGCAACTCGGAGGGAGATGTAATTCAGGGACTGACAGCGGCCAGAGCCCCGAATTACCATATGTGGTGCATTGGTAGGCGAACAGAGGCGCCAGAAGGATAAAAGTACATAAAATTTTTTAAAAAATTGCTGGTGGTGCATTGCTGCTATGACGGCACATGGTGCTCAGCACCACGCGCAGATATAACCTGCTTCTTCACAGTAGGACTTCAGAAATCCAAAGGCCGTAATTAAAAATCCCTACTCATCGTTTTACATGTTCTCATTAGTACCGGAGGGACAACACGAGCAGGAGCGTAACTACAAATTATGAGCCCCCCAGCAAAACTTTGATGGGGCCCCTTAATGTTCACAACTCTTCCTTTGCCTCTTCTTGGTGACCCTCACAGCCTGAGGGCCATCTTACAAGGCTCATAAAACATGAGCATCTACAAGGATGCTTCCACCTGTTCTTGTGTGTGAAGTCATCTTCCAATGGTCTTGGCAGTCAGTAAAGATACCTGCACTGTTAAACTGGCTGAGAATACCAGTGGAGTTCCCAGAGGACAACAGAGGAAAAAAAAAAAACGGTTCCTGCAGTGCATTTAGGGATCTAAGGAAATGTGTTTATTCTCAGAATAACACATAACAGCAACTAGTAAAATCATAAATGGAATTGCTTATCCTACCGTGGAAACAAAGCCTCACTGCAGTAATTAAGAAAATCGATTTATTTTACTTTCATTATCACCATGTGACTTCTCCCAATTTTCTGCAGCACACACACCTGAGTAAGGTTTTGTGGGCAGAACATCATTCTCTTGCTAGTATATATGTGCACATCTAAACCTACATTGCCTTAATCAGCATGCAATGAATCTGGTACGCAGCAGAGCGGGATGAATGGCTGATTCCAGAATGGTATTAGGTCTGTATGTAGTTACATATAGCAATATCAGGAAGGCAGTGTGGGAATGTTCCAGTAGATCACATTATGGATACCAGAGAAATGTCATACAGTAACCATAGCACTAGGAAATGAAAGGGGGGGGGGGGGGGGGGGGGGGTTGCCCTTTGAATATATGATGCTACATTTACTAAACTGACTGATATTTACTTCAATGCCTATCTCCAAACTCAAATCTAAATACAGTATAATGTCTTAGCTCAGTAATAACAGTGCTCAAATTTGACTTTTGCTCTGTGAACTGAGGCTTCTGCAGATACAAAGTCTATCTTAAAATGGTGAATGCATGACCAGAAGCATTTGAGTACAGGTGAAATCTCTGATGCAGGAATCAATGTGTGGATTTCTGACTATAAAAGTCATTCAGTTGACGCAAGTTAATCAAAGAGCTAACACACATTTATTTATTGTATTTATAAAGCGCCAACATATTACGCAGCGCTGGACATTAGTTTAGGTTACAGACAATGTTTAGGGGTGACATGCAGCAATATGACAATACACGAATACAAGAAAGACCAGATCACGCAGCACAGTATGAGTACCAGGTAATGCTTAGTCAGTCACTGGAGGGGAGCATGGAGATTAGGCAAGTTAGGTTCACTCAGGTGCATAGCATGGGTGCACAGTAATGGAGGTGCAAGATCAGGTAGGACACAAAAGGAGGAGGACCCTGCCCAAAGGCTTACAATCTCAGCTTAGCAGTAGAGCGTTTCCACAGACCTAAATACAAAATAGTTTGTTTGAATAGCGGCATTAATGTTCCAGCCATAATTCAATAATCTCTTATTTACCCAAACAGGAAAATGCTATTTGCCACTATTAGCTAAGGTTCAAAGTTTAGCTTGTCTAAGACATTCCAAATACCATGAGACAAAGTCACAAGGAGATGCATAAGACATTACATAACTCACAAAAAAACAGCAGCAATGCAATGCCAGTGATCCCATGAAAGATACAATTCACAATATGGGATAGTTCAAAGAAAAGCATAACCAATCAGCTGGTTTCTACTTTTCAAATCTGTAAGACAATACAGATCAAGGAGCAGTGACACGGCAATAAGGGATGCAGAATACAAGACTGCTTGGGCCCGCAGAGTCATCCTAGGTCCCTCTTCACTGGGTGCTCTGCTGGTAATAACCATCTCTGTATGGACTTTAATCAATCTGTCGTCCTCGCCTTAAATGCCAAAACTTAAGGTGGCCACTAATGATCCAATCTTTTTCATCCAATCTTACCAAATCTATGTAGTATAAGGGTAAACTAAGTGAATATACTGAATGAATAATTTAGGCAGTTCCCTTGTATTACATAGAAATGGTAAGATTGGATGAAAAAGGTTGGATCATTAGTGGCCACCTTTAGTTTCCTAGGACAACTGAGGTATGAAAGAAGCTTAAAGGGGTTCTCTGGCATGTATATTAAAAAAAAAACTGACACTTACCTGGGTTTTCTATCTGCTAAATATGTGCTTAATATGTCAGCTTAATGTTAAAATAGACCTAAGCCTAGTCATAGTTTTACCAAGAATGATAATTTGTACTTCATAGGTCACAGCCAAAACGTACCTCCCCTCCATGTCCACACATCGTCTGTTTGCTAGAAGTATCTCCTCCTCTTCCTTCTGGATCCTGGCTTCTAGTGTGTTATCAAAACTTGCACTAGGTGAATGGCTTATAGAAGTGGTGTCTCTGAAATGAAAGCACCAATTTACAAACATTTTAACATCTACAAAGATTTAAAAAAAAACTGTACTAAGAAAGTCAAGTCTGACAGAGGAAACTTGCAACCACTTAGAGCAGTGGTCCTCAAACTATGGCCCACATGCCGGATGCGGCCCCCGAGGCATTTTTACTGGCCCCCAAACACAAAATGTATAACTTATAGATGTGGCCCTGCATCTTTAAATATCGGCGGACCGCATGTAGAATAGCAGTGCTGGCACCACCTATCCACATACTGTAGAAGCCAACGAGCAGTCATTTGCTGGCTTCCAATCCAATTCTGCATCAGGTGACACTGCTCCAACTGGACAGCAGGTTGTCACCTGGGTATGCTTCACTATCTGGTGCACGAAGATGTTCTTTGGGCGCCGCATGTCTGAATGGCTGCTGCAGGGAGTTCTCCTCCGGGAATGATTGGAGGGAATCAATACCTAGATTCAATGTAATGTTCTTCAACATCATTTTATGAATGTTCCGGCCCCCCCAACAGACTGAAGTATGTTGACCGGGCCTGTGACCGAAACATTTTGGGGACCCCTGACTTAGAGCCATGCTGAGCAGTAGTTTTGTACTGTATCAGACATGGATGCACACTTGAAAAAAGGCGCCTGGAAAAAAAGGTGCAGGGAATTGCTAATAGAATATCGCTACAACTAGCGATATTGTACTGCTGGATTCCGATAGTAAAATATTGGTAATGCTTACCGATATTTTACTATAGCTTAACCTAACCCTACTCTCATACAAAAGAAAGTATGCCTCCAGTGCCTAACCCTAAGCCCGAACCCCCTCCCCCCCCCCCCCCGGTGGTGTCTAAAATTAAGAGCCCAACCCAGTACCTAACCCTAAGGCCTTACCCCAAGACACCCCCATGGTAGTGCCGAAACCCACCACCCACCCTCCTAAACCTTAACCTCCCCTATGCCGCAATATGTGGCAAGGAAGGTACATTTTGGCCCCGAGAGGCTCCTGGTAGCAAGCGATGTGGATCGCCCAAATTGCGGCTTTTACAATAGGCGCCTATTGCGGCACCGTTTTTCCGTAAAGGCTCCTGCGCCCTTTTTTCTGGTTTCGGGCATGAACAGCTATGGGGCCAAGAGGCTTCAAGTGAACCCGAGGTGAAAATAAACTGATGAGATAAACTATTGTATTTACCCTCTTACTCCTAAAAATGACCTTTTTTTATTTTATTTTTTTTTAAAGAGGAACTGTAACGACAAAACGGCCCCTGGGGGGTACTCATCTTGGGTGGGGAAAGCCTCAGGATCCTAATGATATAAACAGACAAACCGAGAGCCCAATATAGTGTAGTAGGTATTAGCCCAAATGGAAAACAATGAAAGGTAAGTATTATACTTACAAACACGGGTTACCGCTAAGGCAACCACTGTATAGGCAGGTGGGGAGTATAAGCCTGTCCCCACTCAGGAATAAGATGTCGCTCTCCGTGATAGAGGAAAAAAGGGTATATCACCCATCCACCAAGGGTGGTTCACTGGATCAATCGATGTACAGAGGCGCCAGTAGGATAAAAGATACTAAAAGGTTTAAAATGACTAGGTGGTGGCGGTGGACCAGCCGACCCAATATAGACACGATGCTGTCAATTAAAGTCAACAAGAATTTATTCACATACTCCAAAAAACATACTGCGACGCGTTTCACGGGCATACAAAACCCGCTTCTTCAGGCATTAAACGATAGGAGTATCACACAGCTATATGTCCTGAGTAGGCTTGGCACCTCAGAGGTGCCAAGCCTACTCAGGACATATAGCTGTGTGATACTCCTATCGTTTAATGCCTGAAGAAGCGGGTTTTGTATGCCCGTGAAACGCGTCGCAGTATGTTTTTTGGAGTATGTGAATAAATTCTTGTTGACTTTAATTGACAGCATCGTGTCTATATTGGGTCGGCTGGTCCACCGCCACCACCTAGTCATTTTAAACCTTTTAGTATCTTTTATCCTACTGGCGCCTCTGTACATCGATTGATTCAGGATCCTAATGAGGCTTCCCACGCCGTCCTGCGTCCCTCGGGGGTCTCGCTGTAGCCCTCCGTACAGCCGTGACGCAATATTTACCTTCCTGGCTCCTGCGCAGGCGCTCTGATGGCTGTCGGCGCCGAAGTAGGCGGAAATACCCGATCGCCGTCGGGTCTGCTCTACTGCGCAGGCGCAAGTTTCCGGCGCCTGCGCAGTAAAGCGGACCCGACGCAGATCGGGTATTTCCGTCTATTTCCGTGCCGAAAGTCGCCACAGCGCCCCCGCTGGAGCCAGCAAAGGTAAATATTGAACTGACAGTCGGCACAGTCTCCGGCTGTTCGGAGGGCTGCGGCGAGACCCCCGTGGGACAGAGGACGGCGTGGGAAGCCTCATTAGGATTTGGAGGCTTCCCCCACCCAAGGTGAGTACCCCCCAGGGGATCTTTTTGTTGTTACAGAGTCTCTTTAAAGGTACCCCATGGTTTAATTTTATATTTAAGCATTTACAAAGCAGATTTAATGTTTTATTGTCTCTGCTCAATGGCAGTCTATTAAAGGGAACCTTAACTGAAAGATTAAAAAAAAAAAGTTTCACTTACCAGGGGCTTCCCCAGCCTCCTGCAGATGTTCTGTGCCCTCGCCGTCTCAAACTGATATTCCGGTCCCCCCACAGGCAGCTAGTTTAGATATCAGCGACTGACCAGTCGCCGGCCAGTGCACCTCTGGCGGCGCACGTACATAATCGCACTTCTGCCATCTAGCACAGTCGCAGTATGCGTGCGAGCGATCGAGTAGGCGCACAGCCAAAGCCGCGCAGACGCACTACTGAAATCCAAAGTAGCTGCCTCCGGAGAACCGGAGGATCAGTTTGAGATTTTGCGGGTACAGGACGTCCGCAGCAGGCTGGGGGAAGCCCCAGGTAAGTGAAACTTTTTTTTTTAATTTTTCAGTTAAGGTTCCCTTTAAGTGTCCCAGAGTTAAAATACATGAACTATTGACCTTTTTCTATCTCTCTTTTGCCCTCAGAAGTTGTATTCTGTTAGAAAAACTTTTATGAATGTAATTTACTTATCAGTGAGGCTTAATATATTCTGACAAGATACCGACAAGACAGAAGTTGTCACTTGCATGCCTGAAAATTAACTATTTCAGGCAGCAAAGTAAAACAGCCTGGTTATTAACATGTTTTGCACTGTACATACACATGTTTATCTCATCATGTCACAAGTCGTCTCAGGTACACTTTAAGGGGGTGGATTTGCCACCAGTCAGCTGCTCCCATGCACTGGGCCAGGTGCACCGCAGTCTTTAGATCTGGTCTTGTGGACACCTGATCTAATGTTAATCTTATCACTGCAGCACTAGCGTTGTACTCCCTAAAGCACAACAAAAGGAATGAAGCCTGGATCACATACGTCTGCTGCCAGCAACCCCTCTGCAATCGTAACAGATGAAATTAGGAGTGGTCTCTCCATATCAATAAACCAATAAAACATTACAATATAACATGATTGAGAGGACCTTTGTTTTTATTAGGACTTCATTATGTTAAATATTTTGCTAAATATGAAATATAATCCAATGAAAATATGTAATTAAATATGTGGACCTGTAAGAAAAATTCATGTATGTGTCACCTAAGTAGTTAAGCAATGTGCTTACACCAGCTGGCTCGCTACCCAGATATGCAATTTTACAAGGTTCAGCTCTTCAAACAGTCATGTCCCTGAAATAACTAGTAAATTCCAACGCACAGGCCTGAGGAGGGCACGCCAGCAGTAGATAAGATAAGGAGGACATTCACAGCACTCTGCAGAGCCATCACTGTGTTCGTCAGTTTCTCACTACATCAGCAATCCAAGAACTTGGGGCTGCCAGCAAAAGCACATGCACTTCGCAAATACCACACTTGGCTTAGCATTCGACCTTTGTACAGATGAGCTTAAATTCACAGATCCAATCAAAGCACTCATATTGTCTGTTGATTGGAGGTGAATTGTTCTGCAGACCAATTGTTACAGATTGCCCAGCAAGCTCATGGTGAACCAGAACTCATGGGAGTGTGTAAGGGACTAAATGGACCAAAAATCCCTCTTACTAAAATGCTGTTTATCAACCCTAGTATGATCAGACATACTGGCTAAAATCAAGTAATCCTCTAAATGTTGCAACATGAGAAAAAGCCAACAGACAATTGAAGTTGGAGCCCACAAAAAAATATGCTTTGCAGTTTGGAGTAGCTGTTGCAAATATGAGTACGCAGTTTTAGCATTTCTTCCTGATTACTCAGTGATCAAGAAGTCAATCGAAATGACTGACTGCTTTAAAGACTGTGCACTTCAAATAAAAATCTTATAAAAAAAAATAAAGTTCAGGTATATTTATTTTTGTTTGTTTTGAATGCCATTTAAGCCCCTTTATTACTTCACAGCTAAAGGTGGCCATACAGTTACCGATTTTCCCATTACACTCTCAGCAGATTTAATCACCCTGATCAAATCTGACAAACATCTATTGCCCCAACATATCCAATCGAAACTTTCAAAACTTTGGATCCGACAGAAGATGTCCGTTGATCGAAGGTGGGGAAGAAGCAGTGGTTGATCAATGGGACATAGTCTTGCATTGAGCACTGCAACCCAACGGTTCAATCGATTTGCTATAGATTTCCTGCTAAAATTTATTGAATATGGATGTGCTGTGTGATGTTGGAATCCGCTTCCCTCTGATCAGATTCCGATCAGAAAGGGATTGCTCATTTGCCTCAACGGGTATAACTAAATTAAGGTGCTCATACACTTAACGATTTTCCCATTCAATTCCCTGCAGATTAGTTCGGTCTGCAGGGAATCTATTCCCCCAAAATGTCTGATTGACAGATTTTCAGTTAAGTATTGATCATACAGGACAGAAGATTTAGGTTGATTGGGGACAGGGCAGCAGCGGCTGTAGATCGCCGGCCCATAGCATTGCACTGCATTAAACAGTGCAACACTGTGGTTCAATCTATTTTCAATAGATTACATTCTTGAATCTAATGATAGTCGATGTGCAGTGTGTGGTAGGAATGGATTCCTTTTAGAGTGGAACTGATTTGTTTTGCCACATAGTTATTCTTTAGTATTTATATAGCGCCATCATCTTCTACAGCGCTGTACAGAGTATATTGCCACGTTTAACTGTCCCTCAGAGGGGCTTACAATCTAATCTCTACTATAGTCCTACGTCTATGTATGTATCGTGTAGTGTATGTATCGTAGTCTAGGGCCAATTTAAGTGGGAAAGACAATTAACTTATCGGTATGTTTTTGCGATGCGGGAGGAAACCGGAGTGCCCAGAGGAAACCTAAGCAGAAATAGGGAGAACATACAAACTCCGTGCAGATAGTGCCATGGCTGGAATTAGAAAGCAAAAAGAGAGCGCAAACCACTACGCCACTGTGCTGTCCAACACTTTAATTTACTCTATCTTCAATGGTGGACTTAGGCAGGTGTGAAAATATTATGATATAAATATTTACACTAGACTAAGGTTAATAGAGATGTGCTAAAATAAGGATTCAAAAATCCTTTTCTTCCCGAGTTTTCTACCAGGAGATTTTTCTCACCTTACATACAAGATAAACTTTTAGAACTTGGAAAGGGATAATAATAAGTAATAAAAAGTAAGTAAGAAAAGTAATACCAAACCTGTTTTCATTTTAAACCACTTATTTTTAATAATTTTTCCTTACCAGGGGCTGAAAAGATATTTTATCGATAAAGTGTAAAACCATGTGCTAGAGAAAAATCAGGGGAAAAAAAGTATACTGAATCAGGACTCACTTCCAACCAGTTTGAAACTCTTTCTCTTTAGTTAGATGGGCATGCATTTGTTAGCCGAATCCTTTCCTTCCTGCAGAATAACAGCCTATCATGGTAGTCTAGTAGGGAGGTACGGCTTCAGACAGATAGGGAGACAAAGCAATGAACAGTGTCAGAGCTTGAGCTAAGTGCACTGGGCAGAGCCATGCAGGCAATTCCTTCACAGAAATTGAAGTCAAAAACTGTCAAGCTGTAATTTTTCACTTCCTTTCCTGCAGACCAGCAGGGTCCACATTAAAGCCAAGGTTTTCTCCGTGGAGGTAAAGATAACCAGCAATTGCATCTTGAGAAAAGGTAGAACATGCCCTTACTCACCTCTGAGCAGCCACAGTGGCAGCTGCATCCAAAGCAAACTGCCTCATAACACTTTCCTCCAAGTACTTTTGCTCCCACTTGGTCATGTCTGCCTCCAAAGCCAACACTCGCTCCTCCTTCTCTCGGAGTAGCTCCATGAGAGCTGCAGCATTGTACTCCGAAACACTGCTGCTCTGGGAATTCCCCTGGCGCTGCAAAAATGAAGATGTATGTTGTGAGTTCCATGTCATTTCACTATAACCATTCAAACTTACATTAAATACAATCAAAAAGTACAGTATAGAAGAAAGTAAAAAGGTATGTGACACTTTAGAAGCTGATGTTTACCCGTAACAGAATACCTACAAAAATGAAAGCACCATGTCCAGTCTCACTTAAGGTATGTACTGCCAATAATGTAGTAAATACGAAGGAGGCACTCAATTGGCTTCAAACTTGCGTTTTATCAAATCCCAGTAATACACGACATGTTTCGGGGCATATCCCCTTCATCAGGTGTACCCTGATGAAGGGGATATGCCCCGAAACATGTCGTGTATTACTGGGATTTGATAAAACGCAAGTTTGAAGCCAATTGAGTGCCTCCTTCGTATTTACTACATTGAACCGTGTGTGGAGTGGTGACCCACAGAGGGATTGTGCACCGGCAACATAGACCTGACTAGGCCTATTCCACAGGGACTCGCTGCAGTTTGCTTGTACTGCCAATAATGACCGCTTCAGCCAATGATTATTGGCCATTTTAATGTGTGTACAACATACAGGCAACATTTTAAAGAAACACTGAAGCGAAAAAAAATATATCATATAATGAATTGGTTGTGTACTATGAATAATTACTAGAAGATTAGCAGCAAAGAAAATATTCTCATATTTTTATTTTCAGGTATATAGTGTTTTTCTAACATTGCATTACTCTATAATATGTCCAGATTACACAACACTCAGCATTCAAAATGAGTCTTTCAGAGCAGTCTGTGAAGTAATGAACTCTCCTCTAGCAGAGGAAAAGTAAACAGTTCAATTACAGTTCAGATAATAAAAGTCAGATAACAGCCCTCTCCACGACTAAGTTGGTCGGAGAGCTTAATAGCTTTTTTGCATAGAGATAACAACTGGAGTTTCTCAACTCTTCCTGCACTGGAAACAATTAGACTGATGTATCTGATCTTAATGTTTTTTTTCTTAGCTGTACTACACATACAAATCATAATATCATCATTTTTTTCCCGCTTCAGTGTCTCTTTAAGGATCCCACATATTAGATCCCAAATGACCCCCAATGCCTGAGCATGCCCAATCCCAATGTTATTTTTGCCCCCCCTAACCACGGGAAGCTGCTCTGTTGTGCGCAGATTCCTCAGCTACCCTCAATAGCAACAGAATGCATCGCTAGTCTGAATGCTAGAGATGTACAGTACCTGGTCGTCTGAGGGATCATTTCCCGATCCCTGAAGGGTGACAATTGCAATTGTGTACTTTGCGATTAAGTGCAATTACTGTGCTGCATTACCACAGTGTGAAATGCAGCACTAAGACCAAAAGAGCAACAGACAGTAAGATACTAGTTGAAAATGGATTCAGAATTCATAAGCTTGAAGATCTACAAAACCTTCAGTGAAAAATATAAATTGCTTTGATGTAATTACCACTACCAAAATGTGGGCCTAGCACATGCATAGTGTTATTCTCTGGTACTAGCAAATATGCAAAATCATGCTAGTGTCAGTGCTCAGGAGAGAAAGACTGCCAACGTTCATGACTGCATCATTTCCAACCTACATTAGTGGTAATCCTTGCTCCCACAGTGACCAGGTTCCAGCATCAAATTGATAAAACGCATCACTATGGAAACCAGCATCAGAAGTTATGTAGGGACAAATTAAAATGTCTTTGCCTTGCTGGATTTTTGGCATCTAACACAACTCACGATCATTTTCCCTTTGGATAAGTATGCTAATACTCATGCCAAACAATATTAAATCACAACTCCAGGAAAAGTAATGCTTTAGTTTTAAAATAGGTGGAAATTTGTTAAAATGTGTTTTGGAGTTTGTTTTCTGCAGTCTATGTTAACCATCTGGGAGAATTCCCCTCGCTACCAGTTGTGTGTCTGACTCTCTAGTGTATGTGTCTCCATTGAATGTGTATAATATAGTGGGCTGTAGTTCTGATTCTCTAGTGTGTGTCTCTCCACTGAATGTGTAGTGTACTGTTGGTCTGACTCTCTAGTGTATATGTCTCCACTGAATGTGTACAGTGTACTGTTGGTCTGACTCTCTAGTGTATATGTCTCCACTGAATGTGTACAGTGTGCTGTGGGTCTGACTCTCTAGTGTGTGTGTGTGTGTGTGTGTGTGTGTGTGTGTCTCCACTGAATGTGTACAGTGTGCTGTGGGTCTGACTCTCTAGTGTGTGTGTGTGTGTGTGTGTGTGTGTGTGTGTGTGTGTGTGTGTGTGTGTGTGTCCACTGAATGTGTACAGTGTGCTGTGGGTCTGACTCTCTAGTGTGTGTGTGTGTGTGTGTGTGTGTGTGTCTCCACTGAATGTGTACAGGGTGCTGTTGGTCTGACTCTCTAGTGTATGTGTCTCCACTGAATGTACAGTGTGCTGTGGGTCTGACTTTCTAGTGTGTGTGTGTCTCCACTGAATGTGTAGTGTTTTGTGGGTCTCACTCTCTAGTGTGTGTAAGACTGTATTGCGTGTGTGATTAATGTATGTATGTGTATATGTGAGAATGTGCACAGTGTGTTGTGCATATGTCTATATGTTGTATGCGTCTCCATTGTGTGTTTACAATGTACTGTGGGTTTGTTACTCTAGTGTGTGTCTGTGTGTGTAGTGTACAATGTGCTATGCCTGACTCTGTCTCTCTAGTGTATGTCTCTCCACTGTATGTGCAGTGTGCTGTAAGTCTGTCTCTACTAGTGTGTCTGTACTCTAATTGACTGTATTATGTATGTAAGTGTAGAATGTGTCTGTGTGTGTATGTGTGCACAGTGTGCCTGTCTCTTTAGTATGTGTGTGTATAAATGTAGTGTATTAGTGTATGTGTGTGTACAGTGTGATGTGGCTCTGTGTGTTCTCTATGTATGTAGGTTTGTGCTTCTTAGTGAGAATGTGTATTTACACTATGTGTACAGCATACAGCAATCACCAACCCTCCCACCTTCCCTTACACTAATCTCAACCCATCCCATCCCCAGCTTAACCTACTCTCACCTCCTCTGCCTTTTTATAATGTTAGCGAGTGCTGCATCTTCTCCTAACCCCAGCATGTGCTGAATCTTATAACACAGCAACACATACTATGTCTGCCCATTTGATGTTAGCGGGAATTGCACTTCTCCAGCTTTGCCTTGGGTGGAGCAGACCTTACCCAGGCACTGATATAGCATACAACTCACAAAAGAGGGTTACCGCCAAGGTAATCACTGGCATTGCAGGTGAAGAAATTCACTTATCTCCACTTGAGCTTCTGGTTGACAGCTACCCTCCAGAAAAAGGGAAACAGTTGAAAAAAGAAAAAAACACTACCCCCAAGATATAGTGTAACTATAGTGGTTGGATGGGGAGGCAGAGAAAAATAAAACAATGACAATATAAAAAGTGAGAGTAAGCAGGGGAAGCCTGTGTGTTCACAATTACCAGCATATGAAAACAAACAGAGTGTGTTTGGTATGAAAGCATGTCTTGCTGCCAGGTAAAACTATTTCTTCATATGCCGGTAATCATGAACAAATAGGAGGTAAGTCTCCATGCTTACTACTTTTTCTTATTTTATTCTTAAATTCCACTTTTTGTGAAAAGCATCTGCTGTAACATATCAGGGAACAGAAGTCATTTTTTTAACTTAATGTTATTAAAAACTATCTTTCCACATCAGTTGGCTGTAAGGACCTTGATACCCTAATAGCATTTTTTGTCCCGTGCATAAAATCAAAACAGTACTTTTTTATGCTGTCTGTAAAGTACTGAATATACAGCAATTTTCTTTTAGTGCTCCTCTTCCAGCATGCGTAATAATCTGCATGGTGCAGGCAGCACTGCCAATCTGGAGGTGTATCCGCTGCACCAATCAGAAAAGTGACACATCCAATGAGGCCCAGGACCCATACAAGCAGCTTTTCCTATTCGGGTAATCAAATCTATTTTTAGAACACCATTGTCAGAAGCAATGACAATCTGCCCGTAAAAACTGCAGGTCCTACAGCAGTTTTGCAATTACGATTTGGGGCAATTGCACCTGCGGAATCACCCTAATTGCTTTTTATTAGCCAAGCACTTTTGGACTCAACGGCAATTCCAAAGTGTGGTTACAAGCGCTGCTTTGGGCACCAGGCCTAATACAGCTTGTCTCTAGCTGAAAATAAATATATCCAGCACTACTAGGCACACAGAGCCTCCGAAGATGCTCGTTTGAGCGAAACGGTCGTAAGGTGGACCACTGATACCACACTGCTCCACAGCTTGACCGCATCTGAGGGTATATTTTAATCATGTTGAAAATGCTGCAATAGTGAAATATTTTCTATGTCTGTAAAGGTATTTAAAGAAGCCTGTCACAATAAAGCTTTTTAATGGAGAAGACAACCTAGTAGTGGCGGATAGATTTATCTTCAGCTGTAGACTTATGTTTATTTTAATATCCTGAGCAGACAGAGGTGAATATACCCCAACAAAAGATAGCCCTCGAAGCCTCCATATTGAACCCGATACCGTAGTGCCTGCAGATTTGTTCTTTGCTTTTATACAAATACAGCTTGTGGCCATCTCTACACATAAAACCAAGGAGACCCATCTAAAATAAAATATGAAAAAGCCTTTGTACCAGTAATTATGGATCTTAACTGAGGGTATTGATTTTTTACAGAGAATTAAGAAGAGTCTGTAAATATAAATTCCTCTCAGCATGTGAGCTAGACACAACATACTGTACAGTGTACTCCATAGACAAGGACAGACCCCGAAGCAATAGCTTGAAGGGAGCTTGATGAAGTTTTACTTCTAGATACAGTTCACAAACAAGGCGATTGTTTTGCTGACTCTCCACAGGAGTTGCTGACCACAGTTCACCTCTTCCATTTTATTTTTTTCAGAACTCTTAGAAGGCTGGGGGTGTGTAATGACCTGACTGTGCAAATATTCCCCCAGCAATGTGCACACACAGCACTTTAGTAGGACCAAAGAAAGGACTAAATTTGCAAAGGCTATTTCTGGGGCGTCTGCCGGGCGGCCAGTGTATTTTTAATGCGTGTGTGTGTGTGTGTGCATAGATTATGCTAATGAGCCTGTACAAAGGGGACATTTATAAATGCTCTAGCAAAGGACGCTGTGTGTAAAGCCCCATGAGCATGCTGGGAATGATATGTGGCAAGCATCACCTGGCATGGGAAAGGTGTGTTATATGTAAAGACACATTTAACAAGCCACACTAAGCTGTATTCCTGATGGCATCACACCCTATTTCGCTGAAGGGCTGAATTAGTTCACTAGCCTACATTCACAAATCCCCTCTCATGAAAATCTTCACTCTTCAAAGCTTTATTTTCAGACCTCATAAACGTCACTCACAGTATCTGTATGCTTGTATAAATGTTACAGGACTTTTTTCAATAAATGCCTTAAACAGTAACTCCAGAAAGGGTGTAAAAACGATCATCGAACAGCTATTTCCAGTGGCGTAGCTAAGGAGCTGTGGGCACCGATGCAAGTTTTACATGGGGCCCCCCAAGCACTCTTTACATGACAATTGATGCGGTGCACCAAAACCTGCCAATGGCAACTACAGTGTCAGAGGAGCAAGAAGGGGATGGGGAACAGTGTGGTAATGATTACCACTATTCAAAGTATCTATAGAAGTGATTATTATGAGCACAGGACCAATAGAGAGCTAATACTGTGGTTGAGGGAGGGACCTTCGGGGCCCCTCTGGCCCAAGGGCCCCGATGCGGTCGCTACCTCTGCACCCCCTATTGCTACGCCCCTGGCTATTTCTATTACTTATGTCAGGAAATTGGCTTATTTTACTATAAAGGAAGACTCTGGGGAAACCTCTAGATACCCTGAGTGCCTAGTAGATCTGTTTACACACTTCTGCCACACTGCATAGGCAGACAGAAGTAACTTCCCATTTGTACACATTATTCAGTGACCAGGGATGTAAAACAAACTTATGACAATATTAGTGTAACCTGCATGACTAAACAGGGTTGCAGGTGTGTGTGGATCACAAGATCTCTGGTTGAACTCAATGGACGTATGTATTTTTTCAACCCAAATAACTATGTAAGACTGAACACAGCTGCAAGCCTTGTGGCAGAAAGTTCATGTATCTGTATTCCAAGGGTGCTGCTAAGGTTTTTGTGGCCCCAAGCAGCACATAAATAGCATGGCATGCACCTGCTTTTGGTGAGGCCCCAAGCGGCTGACTAGATTGCCTGGGCCAAGCAGCGCTCCTGTATTCTAAGTGTACTTAGTCATCTACCCACAGCACAACTTTTAGAGGAATTTGATAAGGCTCCGTATGTCCAAATTTAACAGGTATGGAACAGAGTTTACAGTGGAGTGGGGATAAGCTCACATCACACTTGATCCATTACATGACTAACAGGGTCTGGGTGAGACTAATGAACCCTGAGGCAGGGTACTGCAGGAACCAAAAGGTAAAGGCATGGTGGGTTAGCTAGCAGGGAGCCATGTGTACAAGATGCATGCTGGGATGAGGGCTATTCTGTATGCAGTTACCAACCCTTAGGCCCCTTTCACAGTGTGACGTTAAAGTCGCACGTTAAAACAACATTTAACGCAGAATAACTCACTGCAATGAAAAATCAATGCGCCATTCACAGTGCACACGTTGCGTTCGTGACTAATGCTGCACGTTAAAGTGACTCCGAGCTCAGACTAAAAATAAAATTTGAACTTACCCGGGGCTTTCTCCATCCCAGCCCTGGTCGGGAAGTCCCACGCCGACCTCCTGGCTCTTCTCCCGGCGGCTGTCCGCATAGCGCGTACAGGCCGGTCCCCCAGGCGACACTGGCTAGTGTCGGGCCTTCTCCTTCCTTATACGGCACGAATGACGTCACACGCCGGCTGCCGCGCGTCATGACGGCGGCCGGCGCGACAGCACGGCGCATGCACGGTTTAATCGCACATGCGCCGTGCTGTCAGCCGGCCGCCGTCATGACGCGCGGCGGCCGGCGTGTGACGTCATTCGTGACGTATAGGGAAGGAGAAGGCCCGACACTCGCCAGTGTCGCCCGGGGGACCGGCCTGTACGCGCTATGCGGACAGGCGCCGGGAGAAGAGCCAGGAGGCCGGCGTGGGACGTCCCGACCAGGGCTGGGATGGAGAAAGCCCCGGGTAAGTTCAAATTTTATTTTTAGTCTGAGCTCGGAGTCCCTTTAAGTGAAAGTGCTGCATGCAGTGCGTTATACACGTTATTAGCTGCGTTGGACTGTTTGCACATGCGCAGTAATGACTTGGAAACATACTTTTCATTGCCTGGATGCTCTACTGTATGCGACCGTAACGGGGCATTAAGTTGCTTTGCAAATTTTTTGGGGCATTGTGTTGCGACTTTAATGTTGCATCAAAACGCAATGTCCTACTGTGAAAGAGGCCTAAATGTGTTTAGAGCTCAAGAAACTGGGTATATGTGGAGCAAACTCACTGGCAGGTGCAGCCACTGTGTGACCAGTTTTGTCATCTTCAAGAACAAAAGTCTACAATCACAAGAGAAAAATGTATGCCCCCAGAGCCCTGATGGCCAATCTGTGTCCCTGAATGAGTGTTTCTTGTAAGGGGCACTGGGATTACCTGCTGCATGCGCAGAGATTCCAGTTCTCTCTCTAGCCGGGTGCGCAGTCTGTGTTCCAGTTGTTCTCTCTTCTCACAGGCAGCCTGGAGCTGTGCCAACGCCTGCTGCATCTTCTCCACTTTCTCCACATAAACCTGCTTTCTCTTCAGCTACAAGAGGAAAGAACATACAGAAATATCATGAGACCTTATCGGTAACAACTGGCCAGTCACACCATCCATAGTCATCCAATTTTGTATGACTTTTTTCTCCAAGGAACTCTTTATATTTTTTCTAAGATTTATAAGGTCTCACAATTACTTTGCTGTACTGTCAGTATTAAAAATCAGTTTAAAATCTCCAGGTTTGGTTCAAGCCTGACTGGCTTGAAGAGAACTCCAGTTATTCTTGGCTGTGTAAAGGTGCGTATACACACACAAATCTGATCACCTGCTGAAAAGAGCTGGCACTCTGGATCTCTCTGCGATACATCGGGGGTGGGGGAAGGAGAGGGTAGATGGCTGTAGACACTAGTTTCACCAGACCAGCCACCTCAGCCAAGAACACTCTAGCATGTGTACCTGCCTTACCTCTACTAAAGCTGTCCTTAGCAGAGATGATCAATGAGATGTAAATTATTTCTTCTAACATTCAATTTCATGTAAATTATATGCAGCTTAACATTGGACCAATAAGAATAACTTCCTGTCCATTTTTATTGGTCTAAGTTCAATCTACATATAATTAACATAAATGTTAAAAAGACCACAAGCCATACAACAGATTTTTCTTCATCAATGATGAACCAGGTACTTTTTTTTTGTTTTAAACCCATTCAAACTACAGAGAGCTGTAAAATTAGCATTGAAAACCTCTAAGATCCATGTGAAGAATTTCCTAGCAAAGACTTAATTATGTTCCAGACTTGCACACAATATTCCCAGAACAGCAGGTGGATGATCCCATCATTTAGGAGACCTGTCCATGCCTGTGTCTTTGGGAGGTAAGGTAGCGCTACACCAGTCTGGCTGCATTTTATAGTGTTGAGAGTTACTTAACCCTTCTATACTCACTGGCAAAAAGAATGCAAATACCTTCTACCTTCCTTGTACAGCTGATGGTATCTCAGCCACAACAGAAGCCGTTTTTATTGGAAAAACCTTCAGATATTAATTATAAGAACTATAAGGAAAATGATACATACTTATATTCCAAATCTGCTGCTTTCAATGAAACCAAGAGTTATTTATTGTAATGAAGAGGTTTTGGGACGCAGGAGAGAATTGCTTCCCTGCATGCACACTGCACTAAAGATGCATGCATACACACAATTACTGTTGTCCGCATGAATTGTGCGTTAAACCGTTAAGTCTCCACCCGAGTGTGACCTATAAGCTGGTAAGTATTCTGTTGCTATCGGGGGGGGGGGAGAACATTGGCATGGAGCACGATAAAGAGCGGGCAAGCCGAGTATGGGAACAATTAGCTTAGGTGTGCAAGCCACGCTAAATAGTTCTTGGACAAAAAGACCCCCGGGGCTACATCTGCCAAGAATCTAGCACGCCCCCGACAAGCTGGCGAGAGATCCAACTGCTGGATCATCTCAACAGAGAGCAGATTGACCCTACTGTTCTTCAACTCACCCCACCTGCTCCAAGCTGCTCCATCACGCCATCAGACCTCCTTCCCCCACCATAGCAACAGAACAATTAACCCTGCCTGCCCTCAGCCGCTCCAGCATGCACTGCGCCTTCAAACCTCTTTCCCCCACCTTAGCAACAGAACAATTCACCCTGCCTGCCCCATCCGCTCCAGCGTGCACTGCGCCTTCAGACCTCCTTCCCCCACCATAGCAACAGAACAATTCACCCAGTCTGCTCCAAGCTGCTCCAGAGTGCACTGCGCCTTCAGACCTTCTTCCCCCACCATAGCAACAGAACAATTAACCCCGCCTGCTCCCAGCCGCTCCAGCATGCACTGCGCCTTCAGACCTCCTTCACCCATCTTAGCAACAGAACAATTCACCCAGTCTGCTCCCAGCCGCTCCAGCGTGCACTGCGCCTTCAGACCTCCTTCCCCCACCATAGTAACAGAACAATTCACCCAGTCTGCTCCAAGCTGCTCCAGAGTGCACTGCGCCTTCAGACCTCCTTCCCCAGCCACAGCAACAGAACAATTTACCCCACTTGCTCCAAGCCACTCCTCCACACTGAGCCATGAGAAAACCTGCCCCATCCACAGCAACAGAACAATTCACCCCGCCTGCTCCAAGCCACTCTGTCACACTGCGCCATGAGACCTCCTCCGCCATTCACAGCAACAATTAACCTCACCTCCTCCAAGCCACTCCGTCACACTGCGCCATAAGACCTCCTTCCCCATCCACAGCAACAGAACAATTCACCTGCCTGCTCCAAGCCACTCTGTCACACTGCGCCATGAGACCTCCTCCCCCATTCACAGCAACAGAACAATTCACCCCACCTGCTCCAAGCCACTCTGTCACACTGCACCATGAGACCTCCTCCCCTATCCACAGCAACAGAACAATTCACCCCACCTGCTCCAAGCCACTCCATCACACTGCGCCATGAGACCTCCTCCCTCATCCAAAGCAACAGAACAATTCACCCCGCCTGCTCCAAGCCACTCCATCGCACTGAGCCATGAGACCTCCTGCCCCATCCACAGCAACAGAACAATTCACCCCGCCTGCTCCACCTCCTCCACACTGAGCCATGAGACCTGTTCCCCCATCCACAGGAACAAAACAATTCACGTCGCCTGCTCCAAGCCACTCCATCACACTGCGCCATGAGACCTCCTCCCTCATCCACAACAGAACAAATTCACCTCGCCTGCTCCAACGTGCACAGCGCCTTCAGACCTCCTTTCATCTGTAGCAACAGAACACCTCGCTAGCTTGAAAACCAGTGAAGTGTCTCTACAAAACTCAGACCCAAATGTCATCCAATGGTTTCCGATCACTGCGAGCGACGTTCTTCATACATATGTATGAGGCTTCAAGGTGCCAAAGTTCAGATATTTACTGAGATTTTAATTTCTACAGATATGCACTGACAATGTTTGTCAGCTTACAAGGCTTTTCAATACAATCGGATGTGTATTTCAGCCAGTGTTTGCAGGCACAGGCAACTGTATCGCAGAAGCCATTGTTCATCTTCACCTCTACAAAGCGTGAATAGGGTAACGATTCTGCACAAGGCACACATATATATAGCATTCTTTTCAAGGGCAATTTAATGTTTAATTTATATGAACGCACACACGGCAGTGAATACATGGCATGACAAGGGACTGTCTGAAGGTCACGTCAAAAACTATATTCAGAAGAAAAAAAAACCTTTACAGTACTATCAAAAGTAAAAAGAATCCAAAAGGACATAATTTCCCTTTAAAGTGATTTTCAACTCATAAAAGCGAGTAATTATTTCTTACTACACTCAATCATGATTATTGGATTAAACATATTCATTTATCTTCAGTCCATCAGCTTCACAAGCAGAATGCCTTTAGGCTGTGATCGAGCTGCACTGTGAGCCTAGCTTGTGAAATGAGCACTTCTATTCTGATATGATTTCCCTGTACCATTTATGGTGCAGTCCTAGTATGCAAGGAATCCAGTATATCCCAGGTCCCTGCCAAGCAAAGTCCCTTTTAGATTTCACTTGACAGAACTATGAGAGGAATCCCCTATGTTTATTCTGGCTGCTCAGGATACCTCTTATGGTATAACGCTGGCAAGCAATACCAGTCCATCACAAAGTCATAACTGTCATCCAACACAGCAAAACACAAGAGATGGCCAAGAATATGTCACTGGAATTTCACGGTGTCTCTTAACCCTGTACTGTACGTGTGACCACACTCCACTTGCTACCTAAAGTGATGCTCCAGACTTGTGCCATCGGCTTTGCCCAGTTCTGTACAGCCCAATCATTGCAGGCAATGCACAGCTGTTCTCTGTGGCCTTGTGACTGCAGGTGATGCACAGCTGTTCTCTGTGGCCCTGTGACTGCAGGTGATGCACAGCTGTTCTTTATGGCCCTGTCATTGCAGGCAATGCAGAGCTGTACTGTATGGCCCCAGTCATTGCAGGCAATGCAGAGCTGTTCTCTATGGCCCCAGTCATTGCAGGCAATGCAGAGCTGTTCTCTTTGGCCCCAGTCATTGCAGGCAATGCACAGCTGTTCTCTATGGCTCCAGTCATTGCAGGCATTGCACAGCTGTTCTCTATGGCCCCAGTCATTGCAGGCAATGCACAGCTGTTCTCTATGGCCCAGTCATCATTGGCAATGCAGAGCTGTTCTCTGTGGCCCTGTGAATGCAGGGGATGCACAGCTGTTCTCTATGGTCCTGTCATTGCAGGTGATGCACAGCTGTTCTCTATGGCCCAGCCACTGCAGGCAATGCACAGCTGTTCTCTGTGGCCCTGTGATTGCAGGTGATGCACAGCTGTTCTCTATGGCCCAGTCATTACTGGGAATGCTCAGCTGTTCTCTATGGCCCAGTCATTACTGGTAATGCAGAGCTGTTCTCTGTGGCCGTGACTGCAGGTGCTGCACAGCTGTTCTCTATGGCTCTGTGACTGCACATGATGGATAGCTGTGCTCTATGACCCAGTCATTGCAGGCAATGCAGAGTTGTTCTCTATGACCCAGTCATTGCAGGCAATGCACAGCTGTTCTCTATTGCCCAGTCATTGCAGGCAATGCACAGCTGTTCTCTATGACCCAGTCCTTGCAGGCAATGCACAGCTGTTCTCTATGGCCCAGTCATTACTGGCAATGCACAGCTGTTTTTTGTGGCCCTGTGACTGCAGGTGATGCACAGTGGTTCTCTATGGCCCTGTGACTGCAGGTTCTGCACAGCTGTTCTCTATGGCCCAGTCATTGCAGGTGCTGCACAGCTGTTTTCTATGGCCCTGTGATTGCAGGTGCTACACAGCTGCTCTCTATGGCCCTGTGACTGCAGGTTCTGCACAGCTGCTCTCTGTGGCAATGTGACTGCAGGAGCTGCACAGCTGTTATTTGTGGCCCCGTTATTGCAGGCGATGCACAGCTGTTCTCTATGGCTCTGTGACTGCAAGTACTGCACAGCTGTTCTTTTTGGCCCTGTGACTGCAGGTGCTGCACAGCTGTTCTCTATGGCCCTGTGATTTCAGGTGATGCACAGCTGTCCTCTATGGCCATTTGATTGCAGGTGATGCACAGCTGTTCAATATGTAAATGCAGGCAATGCACAGTTTTTCTCTACAGCCTAGAGTAGACATTGTAGGTGGTGCACAGTTGTTCTCTATAGCCCAGTCGTAGCAGGTGATGCAGTACTTTTCTTTATGGCCCAGCCACTGCAGGCAATGCAGAGTTGTTCTCTATGACCAAGTCATTGCAGGCAATGCAGAGCTGTTCTCTATGGCCCAGCCACTGCAGGCAATGCAGAGCTGTTCTCTATGCCCCAGTCATTGCAGGTGATGCAGTACTGTTCTCTATGGCCCAGCCATTGCAGGCAATGCAGAGCTGTTCTCTATGAGTCATTGCAGGAGATTTCCAGCTGTTCTTTGTGGCCCAGACTAACACCTCGTTAACATCATTGACATAGAATGGCTGTGTGATCAGAATGCAAGCGCACGATCGCACGCCATCTTCACCGCAGATCTTATTCACTACAATAAATGGGTCAGCACTGCGCTTGGTTGGAAAATGCATGCAGTGGTGCGATAGTGCATCACACTGCTGTGCAGCGCACATGATCTGAACGGCAGAAGTGCTGTCTATGCACTTCTGCCATTATTGCGTGTCGCACATCATATGCGCTGCTGAGATGTGCATGGTAGCGCGTATGATGTGAAGGAGGCCATACTGTCTAGTAGTAAAATAATGTACTTGATACTTGCTATATACCCCAGAGGGGAGAATGATCATATTTGTTGGATTGTGTGCTTGATTAGATATTAACAGGCACCTTGATTCATGATTCTCTCTTGCTACTGCTGATTGGGCTAAAACAAGAAATGCCAAGGACCACTTCTTAGAGATGTGCCTGTTCTTACTTAAAATTCCATCACTGATGTCGACAGAACTGGCACACAGATTGAAGTCACTTCAATCAAAGACACAAAAGCCATTGTAAATCAGTTGATGCCTGAGTATTAGCTTGAGCTCTGTTGGATTAATGCCAGATTTAAGCACTACATTGCTTTATTGATCTCCCCCTATGTGAATATCCTGTGGCTGAAGAGCAAAAATACTTCCCATGAATAAAGTAGAAAGTTTGTTAAAACCATTATTTTACAGATCAGTGATCAGTTTCACTTAAGGCCACTAATCTAAATAGAGTGAGCACCTGGGGGGGGGGGGGGGGGGAAGAAATGCAATCTGCCTAAGGCCTCTTCCACGCTACATAGGATTCTGATTTGCAGTTTTTAATCGATTTTTACAGGCGATTCCGATTTTTAATTGTTACTGCGTTTTTTCTGCGTTTTTCTTTTGATAGCATCCAGGGAAAATCGGATTTGCAGTGTGCAGGGGGCCTATGAAATGGTATACACCAATATACAAAATACAGAGTTGGTACAAATTACTGAATCGATAATTATAATGACAAAAGTAACATGATAAATAAAATATACAGCAAAACCCAAGACATAAAATATACACCACTCACATATCCGCTATCCCTGTACCAGCAAATTGTGCTTTAACGTGACTAATCAAATTTAGTTAATTGTGGCTGATTCTCTGAGCAGATGTAGAAGTCAGTACCCCTGTTATCAGCTTGTTAATTTTCAGGGTGCAGATAGCATTATCTTAAAGCTACGTACACACAGTGAAGTGAAATATTTGGAAACGACAGATGATCAACTCATCTTTCAGATATCAGTAAATAGCACAAATGAGGAACGATAAACAAACAATCTCCAATTGCGCTCTAGCTTTTTGAATGACCAACCTGACTGATCACTTTGGCGGGGTAAGTTTCAGAAACCCTGGTCTAGAGCCATCTTGCTAACGGAACCAAACTGTAAACCATTTATCATTCCTTAGGTGAGAAATGACTGATAGATCTATCAACACACAGCACTGTTCTGAAGTCCAACGCTGATAACTTTATATGGGCAGTTGTGCCTAGATATCCTATTCATTCATCTAGCGTACTCTTTGAAAAGGGCCAAGTTAGGATGACAAAGTTATACATCAGGGAAGGGAGTATCTCAGGATTTTCAGCAGAAACCTTCCTCTCTCTGTGGAATGTTAGAAAGAGCTTGATGCTTTCCAGACCATAAAGCAAGAAAAAAAAAGAATGTTACAATTTCAGCTCCAGAGAATTCCTAGCCCCAGACATTGCCCAGACTCCCAGTGGGTTAATTATGAAACTATGAGCCTTCCTTTTTAAACAGACTCCATCTTGTTTCTTTGCTATACATCAGATGGCTACTGAAGAGGTTAAAGTCAAATCTGGCTTTCAGCTTGTACTTCATTAGGAGACAGGACCTGGCAGCTTGAGGAATGCGCTGCCACTTAAAGCAGCATAAGTGGTAAACCTGTCTAGGAATGTGTAGGATGAGGAGATGCAGGGCATGGGAGATTTACAGACACGCTCCTGCTTTAAATATTCATTTAGCTTCTGGTGTACCATTCCAGCCAAACGTTTAAATAAACTACTGAAAACAGATTTGAACATTTTAATCAACCAAACATGCACTATTGCACACTAGTTATGGTCAATGACGCTCTACAGAAGAGCCAAAAGGCCATACTGCAAATCAGTGCCTGCGGCTAGCTATAATACCTACATACCTGCAACCTATTCACTGGACAATGGATGGACATAATATATTGCTCTCTCTGTGCTCTCCCTTATGTAAACCTCAGTAAGGGCTGGTGCAAACGAAGAGTGGGTCTGAGCGATTTTTTTTTAAACCGCTTGGGGGTAGAAAACCACTTGGCTAATGTATTTCAATGGGCAGGTGCACACCACAGCAGTTCGTTTTTTCCCGACACGCAAACTCGGGTCCTGCAGCATTTTTTAGATATCTGAGGCGTTTCTGCCTCAATGTTAAAGTGGACCCAAATTAAAAATACAAGATTTCAGAAATAAAATCTATTTCCTAAATTATAATAATAAATAGCAGCCTTTTTTTCAGCTGCACGATGACAAATATAAAATATTTTACATTTATTGGAGGAACCCCTCCCTTCCTTTTAAATTGCCGGGGCAAAATCCGGCAAAATGATGGAATAAGTGGTGTCTGGCAATGGAGGAATTGCTAATGGCTGCCCCCAGTATAACCCTAGTTATGAAAAGAGAAGGGTGAAAAGCATGCACTGAAATGCTCATAGGTTTGAAGGAGTGTTTATTTATCTTTGTATGTGTCAGAGTGGTGCAACTAAATATTTTTAATTAAAAAAAATGTTTGGTTTGGGTCTGCTTTAAGTATAGGAAAGTGGAAAACTGCTCTGAAAAACACCAAATGAAAGTGGTTTTCCAAGCATTTTTGTTACAGAAGCTGTTAAGTTACAGCTTTACTGTAACAAAATATAAATCTGCTACACAAAAACGCTCCAAAAAACGCTAGGCATGTTTAGAAAATCTCTCTAAACATGCCTAGAATTGCTCAAGAAAAACGCTTCTAAAACCCCTAGCGGTTTTTGGTGTGCACTGGCCCTTAAACACACATCCATCCAGTCACAGTGCCTTAAAGGAATACCAGTATGGTCTGTGCCTGCGCAGTACGTTCCTGGTGACATAAGCGGGAGCGAGGACACGGCGACGCAGGCGCAGTGGTTTTCAGACTTTAAAGTCTGAAATTCCAGAAGTGAACCGGAGACGGGGCTGGAGCATCGGTGAGTGGCTGCGCGGGCACAGGATGTCTGCGGGGGACCATTAGAAACCCTGGGTAAGTTCAACTCATTTTCCCCCTCACGTCCCTATAGTATTCCTTTAACCTCCCTGCCGGTTATCCCGAGCTCAGCTCGGGGTAACCTGCCGCGGAGGATTCCTCAGGCCCTGCTGGGCCGATTTGCATAATTTTTTTTTTGTTACACGCAGCTAGCACTTTGCTAGCTGCGTGTAACTTACGATCGCCGCCGCTCCCCGCCGATTCGCCGCAACCCGCCGCGACAGAGGGTGTCCCCCCCCCGAGACCCGTGCGCTGCCTGGCCAATCAGTGCCAGGCAGCGTCGAGGGGTGGTTCGGGACTCCCTCTGACGTCACGACGTCGATGACGTCGGTGACGTCATCGCGCCCGTCGCCATGGCGACGGGGGAAGCCCTCCTGGAAATCCCGTTCAGAACGGGATTTCCGGATGGGTATATGCGCCGGCGGCGATCGGCGCATTCGGGGGGACGCCGCAGGGAGGGGGGAAGCATGTAGCTAGCGCTAGGCTAGCTACATGCTAAAAAAAAAAAAATAATGCGAAAAAACACCCTCCCTGCCGTGCGCAGCATTTTTTTATAACGGCAGGGAGGTTAAGGTGTTAGGATGACAACACTGCAGTAAATGTAGCCTGACAGGCACACAGTGCTACGCCTGATATGGAATGTGAATAAAAAGAGCGTCTGGGTAGCTATAAAACAGTATTAAAAACAGTATTAAAAACAATAATTAAAAAGGGGGTTAGGGTTAGGTTTTTTAACTCTGCAGGTGCAGAAACAGAGTGACCAAGATTGCCTCTGACCCATCTCACCTTTTCCACTCCAACTTCAGGAGTAAAGATACTGGTCTGTGGCAACAAAAACTTCCAGGCACAGGAACAGCATCTTCCCTAAGGAGGTTGTCATGCTTAATGCAGAACAACATGAATTTTAAAACTGCTCGGACTTGCAAGCACTACAGCACATAACTGGAAATTAATGTTTCTCATCCTGTTTGCCATTATTTTAACCACTATACTGTTCTTGACTTGAAATATCTATACTGTCTGTCCTTGTGTCATAAAGTCTGTGTCCGTCAAGCAACGGTCAAGTCAAATTCCTTATGTGCAAACTTATTTGTCCATATAAAAATGGTTCTGACATATTTGCATTCCATCATCCTTGGCATAAAAGTACACAGCTGTATGACTCCTACTGGGAAAGAAAAACTGTGCAGATTTACTCAAAAGCTTTCATAGAATATGCTGCTGGATCAATAATATGAATTGAGAAGACCCAAAACTTACTTCTTCCTCCAGCTTCACCACCTTGGCCTGTGCATTGTTTAGGGCCTGGTCTCTGATCTCAATGTGCCTTCTTTGGTCTTCATTCATGGAACGTAAAGAGGAAAGCTCCATTTCCAGCTTTTCCTTCTCTCTCTGAAGGTCTTTATCTACAGACAGACAATTAAGTCATTATTTGTAGAATTCTCTTTAGTTAATCTTTAGCAGTCATTCAAAGAATAAAATCCTAGTGACCAGGTCATTATTTACAATTCAGCACTGCGCAGCTTTAACAGTGTGCCGCACAGCCATACAACTTACCACCCAAATAAATCTTGCCTCCTTTTCTTGCTACTTACAGAGCTTGCCACCAACAGAGGCCATTCCCTGCTAATCTCCGCCCCCAGGACTTGATGCTGATCGGGGTTAGGCGGTCCTGGTGGCGACACCCTCCTGCCGCCAATCAGTGTTGGGCGGTCGGGAGGGAGTTAAAGGACAACTGTAATGAGAGGGATATGGAGGCAGCCATATTTATTTCCTTTTAAAGCAATACCCATTGCCTGGCTGTCCTGCTCATCCTCTGCCTCTAATATTTTTAGCTATAGACCCTGAACGAGCATGCAGCAGATCAGGCGTTTCTGACATTGTCAAATCTGACAAGATTAGCTGCATGCTTGTTTTTGGTGTTATTCAGACACTACTGCAGCCAAACAGATCAGCAGGGCTGCCAGGCAACTGGTTTAAAAGGAAATAAATATGACAGCCTCCATATTCTTCTCACTTCAGTTGTCCTTTAAAGGGACACTTAAGTCAAACAAAAAAAAATGAGTTTTACTCACCTGGGGCTTCCAATAGCCCCCTGCAGCTGTCCGGTGCCCTCGCCGTCTCCCTTCGATTCTCCTGGCCCCGCCGGCAGCCACTTCCTGTTTCGGTGACAGGAGCTGACAGGCTGGGGACGCGAGTGATTCTTTGCGTTCCTGGCCACAATAGCGCTATCTATGCTGCTATAGCATATATCATATACCATATAGCAGCAGAGAGGGTGCTAATGTGTCTGGGAACGCGAAGAATCACTCGCGTCCCCAGCCTGTCAGCTCCTGTCACCGAAACAGGAAGTGGCTGCCGGCGGGGCCAGGAGAATCGGAGGGAGACGGCGAGGACACCGGACAGCTGCAGGGGGCTATTGGAAGCCCTAGGTGAGTGGAACTCATTTTTTTTGTTTGACTTAAGTGTCCCTTTAAGTACCTTGGCCCTTTGACTTCTGAGTAAAGCCCAATGTATCCTGTAAATCAAGGGAAGGGTTGGTATCGAGAATTGTGTTAGTATTACAAGACATGCTGAATATCTAGATTTTGCAACAGAGCGCATTTTACACGGCTGTCATTGTTCACTCAAGGTTTCTCCCTGACTCTTCATGCCAATCCGTTGAGTCACTAAGTTAAAATGTAATTATCAACATCATCAGCAACATCCCTCTGCATTCAGCTGCGTATACCAAACATCAGGGCGTGTGCTCCAGAAATGGGTGTAATTCTCTAGTAACCTTGGGACATAAATTAGTGACAGAGAAAATAAAACTGGAAACTGTAACTGGGTTGTAATTGGGAGCAGTTTCACCAAGTTCAAGTTTATAACTTCGCATGAAACATTCCCTCAGATTCTAAGAACATGAAAAGGGCATTATGCTCCTTGACCAACATAAAACAAAAGATTTATTTATTTATCGGGCTAAAATTAAAATCAGATTCTGTTTCGTCTAAAAAGCAAAGTCATGCATTTTTAAGAGGCATAAAAACACACTTTAAGCATTCATGTAATTTAATACAGTAGTATCCATTGTAGTTTCCTGTGGCCCTCAGCTTTTCTGAGAACCATTTTAGTTATGCATGAATCCTCTGTGTAGTAGCCAAGGACCATAATCTGGGAAGCTGATAAGGGTTTTTTTTTTTTTTAATGTTGAAGATTTAAGGGGGATGGGGATGGGAAATAGAGGTAGGTTTACACTATAGTATCTATAACAGGAGAGTTACTGCCAGTTTTTTTTTATTATTATTAATTTAATTTTGATTGCCCGTACATAGGGCTCGATTCACAAAGCGGTGATAACCCAGTTAAAGACTTTAGGCGTGATAACCATTTTTATCATGCCTAAACTCAGTTTAGGCATGATAAGTTTAGGCATGATAAGTTTAGGCATGATAAGTGTAGATAGCGTGCAAAGTCCCGCACGCAAAGCAGCGCCATTAAACTCTATGCAAAGTGCACCAGACTTTGCTAGCGCAAAACTTTTGATCAGCTGTGCACTGCGGTGCTAACCCAGTTGGTGCTTAAAGGGGAACTGAAGTAAGAGGTATATGGAGGCTGCCATGTTTATTTCCTTTTAATCAATACCAGTTGCCTGGCAGCCCTGCTGGTCTATTTCTCTGCAGTAGTATCTGATTAAAACCAGAAACAAGCATGCAGCTAGTCTTGTCAGATCAGACTTATAAGTCTGAACCACTGAAACACCTGATCTGCTGCATGCTTGTTCAGGGGCTATGGCTAATAGTATTAGAGGCAGAGGATCAGCAGGGCTGCCAGGCAACTGGTATTGTCTAAAAGGAAATAAACATTACAGCCTCCATATACCTCTCTCTTCAGTTCCCCTTTAAACTTATCACCCCTAAAAACTTATCACACCTAAACTTATCACACCTAAACTTATCATGCCTAAACAGAGTTTTCACTAGCGTGCTAACTGTTAGCACCGCTTTGTGAATCAGGCCCATAGTGTCAATTCACAAGCTAGATATTTAAAGTGCACAAGGAGAAAAAACGAAAATGTGTGCTCTATGCTGGTCTATGCTGGTTCACCTGACTATATACTGGCTGCCAAATGGTCTATTGACAAATTAAAATGGCGTAGCATTTTCAAATATCATCTGCTTGCCAGAATATGCAGGATCTAAAACTAACTCACCGCATTCCCTGCAAGAGTTGGCCCAAGCAAAATCCACTGCATCTCAACAGGGGCATGGCCTTCTATGCCCCCAGGAAATGGCAGGCAGTGGTGACACCCCACGAGTGAGTGACAGAGAAGTGTAACCTAGCTACATGGTATAGCTCTAGCCTCTAGCCTGATGCCAACACAAATTGTTACTAACAGCTGATAAACAAGGCATTTTTTTTCACACAGGCTGTGATGAGAAACCTCTGAAAAGCTTTCCAGTGCTGATGGCTAAAAGCTCTGTAGGTATGTGGGGGTTTACAGAAGAACAGTTTCTTTGATAGTTGTTCTTTAAGCTCCTTGATTGGCTGACGTAAAAAAAATGCCTGGTCAAAAAAAATAAACACTGGACACTTCCAGCACCACAGACTGACAATGCTGTAGGATGCATCCCCCCTACAGAGATTCAGTCTGTGAATGCTACTTGCAGTCTGGGGAGCAGGAAGTTGCAAGTGACTATCAGCAGCCATATTCAGAGAGCCTGACACTACAAGAGGACAGCTGTTTCTAGACATTGAATCACAATCCTGAGACAGGCGTTTCAGCTGCAGAAATCCACATCCCAAACAAAAAGGTTGTGTTTGAGTGCACAGATTATTAAGCTACCGTAATTCATGGTATTTTTAGATGGTCTTTAAAGACACACAGCTGAGACAGCACCCTAAGCTTCAAGTTCAGCTTCACTGGAAACATTTTTATAGATTTGGGTAGAGTGAGAAAGAACCTTGGCTAGTTTGTTACTGCTATCTAAGCCCTCTCTGGTGAGAATCTTACTCATTTCCCAAATCTGCTACACCATGCATTTGAATTTGAGCCCATGGTGTTAACAGAGTAGGAGAGACAGAAGTAAAAGTCTTTGATCTCTTCCTATCCTACAAGATATATAATTTATACAAAGTAATTGTTGAAATAACTTCAAAGCACAACAATTGCACATAATTGCTTACCATCTGTGCACCGGAAGAGCAAATAGCCTAAAAAAAAACAACAACAAAAAAAACACAACACCCTGCCTTAATTTGTGCGCATCCTTTGCCTGTTAAACGTTTTATTTTTTGGCTGGGAACAATCATTTATCAGGTGCAGCAGCGGGGTCCTTCCTGGCAAACCAAATACCTTTATTACTCCCTGACTGCAGCCAGGTGGCAACACGTGCAGGGACCCTACAGGTACGAGATTCAGCTGAACTAGCAAACTGTCATCTCGGGTACCTTTATACATAAATACAAAACAGAGCCCACACGTTACCAGAATGTATGGCAGCCCCTATGTACAGATACAGTATACTAACAATATATAGAAATAAGGATATTAAAGGATATTAAATGCAAACAACAGAATAATTTGCATTAATCGGATCTCTTCAGCAAGCACTTCTCAAATTTGAATAGAATTATAGTTCAGCTGTTATAAAACCTTTGTTCCTTGTGAATACAACATTAATACTCAGGGACAGTACAGAGATACAGAATGTGGGAAATAGGAACGAGCGTATGATAAGGACACAATTTAATAGGTATATTTTAGACTTAGCAGGATTACGACAAAGTGACAGGATGAGTGCCATTACAAATGTCACTTTGTGAATTACTGATGAACAGCAACAGTACCTAAACAGCACATCTAGTAACACTAGTCCCTGAAGCCATTAACACCCAGTCATTGACAGACCAGTACAGCTGCATTCCATTCACCAAGGCAATGGGAGGGTGGTGAATCAGGGCAAAGTATTACATGAGAACAAGGCTGAACCAAAGCCTGCCACTTGTAATGATCTATGCAGTGATCTATGCAAAAGGCTTTCATCTTTGTGTGTCCACCAAACCTGTGACACCAGGGGGGGTTGATTGCTGCAATTTCACCAGCATGTAACAGGTAGCTGTGGGAATATGTAGCTACACACTATGCTCGTCATAAGCGCTGGATATACACATTACACATACAAGACTAAAGGTCAATGAGAACCCTGCAGAAGTACAATTAAATAACAATATGTCAGAAACACATACAGGGCAAACGTAAGTCAGGGCTGTGTTCTAGAGACATGTGAGTAATGCAAGTTTCCTAGAACTTAAACAATACCTCCCCAGCCAAAACAATGTAAAACCTAAGTAATGAGGGGACCTAGAGGCACTGTTTCACCTCTGTCAACACAGGTCAAATCGCATGTCAGATTCTACTGAGAATCCCTGTGAGGTGCTCATTCCAGGGCCAATCCATAGAACATTTAAATCTCAATATAATACCACACTGCAAAGAATCTCAGTATCCACATTGAATAGAGTCTCAGCATAGTACTGTACTGCAAAGAATCTCAGTACAGTACCACATTAAAAAGTCTCAGCATAGTACCTCACTGCAAAGAATCTCAGTACAGTGCCACATTAGAGTCTCAGCATAGTACCACTCTGCAAATAATCTCAGTACAGTGCCACATTAGAGAGTCTCAGCATAGTACCACACTGCAAAGAAGCTCAGTATGGTACCACATTAGAGAGTCTCAGCATAGTACCACACTGCATAGTATATCAGTATGGTATCACATTAAAGAGTCTCAGCATAGTACCACACTGCAAAGAATATCAGTACGGTACCACATTAAAGAGTCTCGGCATAGTACCACGCTGCGGCATAGTACCACGCTGCAAAGTCAGCGTGGTACCATATAGCAAAGATTCTCAATTTTATACCACATTTCAGAGAATCTTAATGTGATTTTTTTTAATGTTCTCTGTAAAGCAATGAGAAAACGAGTCAACCTTATATTTAGTTGTAGCAATAATATTAACCATCATTATGTTATAACGCAACCCATTTGGTGGTTACAGCGTCTTACCACCAAAAAGCTGAGAATTTCTTATAAACATTCAAGATTGCCTATGACATCAGAGGACGTCAAGCCTGTAAATACTTCTAGTAAATTAGGTACGTTGTGTGCTTTAATGTAGAACAATTGAAATAGTATATCTCACAATGATAGGAAATGCAGCATCTTGTTGTCATTACTCATTCCAGAATGTGCCCTGGAAGTTCAGAAATTCCCACACTTTTAATTACTGTAATTGAGAAATGACTCAGGCTACAGTGAGAGTGAGCTGGCTGGATAAAGCGTTTGGTCCAGTAAAAGTGAGGTTAAGAAGTTTCTACTTCTCTCACCAAACTGGATTGCTCCTCAAGGCTGAATGTAACTGACCAGGATGAACCTGATCACCCAATTGCCAAGGTAAGAACAGAATACGTGACAGCAGCATTGCTTCTACTAGCCACCCAATTCCCTCAACACAGGAAACGGCTTGATGTAACACAATCACACAATCTGATAAAGGGGCTACAGCTGTGCAGAAATGGACATTTGCTTGGAAAGGACAGCTGTTTACTTTTTGAATGGCATCACCTCCACTAGACAAGGATTGTAGCAATTTGCTGGAAGCAGAAACAATACTTCAGGATGCAACAGAGTGCTGACAATAAGCCAACTTTGGCATTCCTTGAAGCTGCTGCCCAGGACCCTCTTTTTGTTGGTGGCCTTTGCTTTTAAGTTAGGTAATCAATGGTATCATCCCGATTCAAAACGTTCAGCTTTAATGGCTAACATAGTAGAATACTCTACTGCTATTATAGTAGGATTTGAAATACAGCTATAAAAAAAAAAAAAAACAACATCTGCTCTGAATACACTATATGATTACGTAAGCTTAAACAGCCAGATACTTACCTAAGGAGAGGGAAGGCTCTGGGTCCCAAAGACCCTTCCTGCTCCTCTCACGGTCCCCTCCGATAAGCACTGGCTCCCCCCGTTTGAATTCCCCACTGTGGGGGACTTCGGAAGCCTTTAGGAGCAGAGTCCTCTGAAGACAGGCGGCTCCATACTGCGCACACGGGCGAGAGAGGGCGCTCACACGTGCGCAGTACAGAGCGGGCTGTCTTCAGTGAGAATACTGCTACCAGAGAGCCAGCGCTGGACAGGGGACAGAGAGAGATCTTCAGATTGCACAATAGCAATCCCTTATGAAATTGATGATTATTTAAAGGAGCACTATGGCGAAAAATTTTAAAATTTAAAATATGTGCAGACATATACAAATAAGAATTACTTTTTTTCTTTTGAATCTAAAAATCTCCAGAAAAGTACGGTACATTTTCAAATTGCCACCTATGTAAATAGGTTCTATAGAGTATTTTATGTGCAGACAGAGCCTCTATTTGGTCCTACAGAAGATGCTCTTACTGAAAACCAGTTAAATTACAGTAAGAAGCTTCCCATACTTCTTCCTACTTCAAGATATTGCTTTGTCTCCAAGATGATCACACAATCCAAAATGCTGATTACAAGTGAAAGAATCTGTAACAATGTGAGCAGAGCGCCACCACAAGATCTCTCCTCTTTTCACTTCCGAACACTTAAAACCAAGGAAGTACGCTTCATATTAAACAGGGCGACACCCACAGAAAATATGGCCTGGAAAAGAGGAAACTCCCACAGAAAATATGTAAACACCTCTAATTAAGTTAAACAGCCAGCTGCTTTAAAAAAAAACGCTTTGCATTAGCTGGAATGACATTTTACTTTTTAAAAAGCTTGGCTGTGTACAGGAACCACATCACAATCACCCCTCCTTCCACAGGGTGGGAAAACAAGATCAAAGCCCTGTGTAAAGAAACATCAAACATGTAAGATCCAAACGAATAAAAAAAAATACATAAAAAAAAAAAAGGAGTGAAACCACACATTCAGACATCAAACCAAGGATTTCAGTGGACTTGGCTTCTAAGGATGCTTGAGAAGACTGACATCCAGCCTCTGTCTTCACACAACACTCTTTTAGTGCAATAATTGTATACAAAAGAGCCGACCTCTGCTGAAAGTGACCGTGCATGCCACCCCTACACTTTCATTGCATTCACAGAGAGACATCTGAGACTTCTCCTTCTGAAGGAACTCCAAGCACTATACAAGCTCTGCCAGTTGGTTGACATTGCTGAGAGAATTCAGTATGGGCAGAGCAGGCAATCACATTCCTTCTTGTGCATAACAAAAGAGGCTACCTGACTGATTACTCAGGGCAATGCTAAGTAAAAGCATACCCCTAATTATATCAGTTATTGCAATTCATCTATGAATACTGTTTTCTGCGTGTTTAGAACATGCACTGAAAGGTATAGTGAACACAGCATTTCTGTTAATGAACACAAAAAATGCATCATGGAGTATGTTTTAGCTTTTTGGTCTATTTTAGTCCTTTATACTTTCCTAGTAGTTCTGGGCCACTTTGGGTACTTTATAGTACTGGTCCAAGCCCTATTCATGGAGCCAATCCCTGGCATGCACTGATGAGGAGCAGAAAGTTTGAAGCAGGCTGTATGCATGTTGAATTGATGTGGCTCTGTGAAATTCATAAGCTATAGGCTCAATATACAGCAGTGATTCTGGATGTGCAGCCTTGCTTTCAGGGGCATAAAGATAAGATTTGTATATTCAGGAGGAATGCTTTGTGGGAAACCACAGCTGCTCGATTAAAACTGTATTATAACAAATACCTTCTGTTTTAAGGCAAAATTATATTTAATGTTGCTTTAAGTAAGAGGGCTTTTCGGTCTCTTTTACCCTTTATACTTTCCTAGTTGTTTTGGGTCCCCATGAGCTATCTGGGTACTTTGGACTGAGTTTTAAGACTTTCTGAAACTGATTTAATTCTCCCAGCTGTTTTAATAACTAACAAATAAGTTTGTCTCAGAGCCTGTCTATCCGTTTGCTCTTGAAGGTCAGAGTTGACCTTTAAGCTGCAAGACAGATATGTTACCTACCTATGTCCTGCTTGCTAAAATTGAGCGAGTGTCTAAAGGTGTGTAAATACCAAAAGGGATTCTATTCCTCGAGAAACAGTTCAGGGCCAAGTGCTGTACAAACAGTAGGCCATTTACATGAACCATTTTGAAAGCATCTGAAATTCTTTTCTTTATAGCCTTTTCAAGATTCTTCCAGCCAATGCACAAACATTAGCACTTGAATTTATAAGTAATAACATCCCACCATTAAGTTATCTTGCATTACACCAGCAATGGCCTGGGTCCTGATGCCACAACCCCTAATTTCTTGTAGAGGTACAAGCCTTAAACGACAACTGTAGGAAGAGAAATATGGAGGCTGCCATATTTATTTCCTTTTAAACAATACCTGTTGCCTGGCAGCCCTGCTGATCTATTTGGCTGCAGTAGTGTCTGAATTAGACCAGAAGCAAGCATGCGGCTAATCTTGTCAGATCTGACAATAATGTCAGAAATACCTGATCTGCATATGCTTGTTTAGGGTCTATGGCTGAAAGTATTAGAGGTAGAGGATCAGCAGGATAGCCAGGCAATTGGTAATGCTTAAAAGGCAATAAACATGGCAGCCTCCATATACCGCTCACCAGAGGCGTAGCTTGGGTTCTCAGCGCCCGGGGACAAAGACTATTAATGCGCCCCCTAAGGTGAAGGGTCGTGACCAAATGTGGGCGTGGTTATGGGTGCTCCACATTTGGTCACGCCCCTTCAAATGTACACGGAGGTTAGCAGGCTCACGCTCACCCACCCTCCCTCAGTATGTACCTTCCAGCATGTTTCAAGACAAATTCAGCAATCATGAGCCCCCCCCCCCCCCCCCCCCGATCAAGACAAATTCCGCAATCATGAGCAAATATGAGGCCCCCCAACATGACCAACTCAGCAATCATGAGGCCCCCAACAAGACAAATTTAGCAATCCTGAGGCCCCCAAAGGGACAAATTCAGCAATCATGAGGCCCCTAACAAGACAAATTCAGCAATCATGAGGCCCCTAACAAGACAAATTCAGCGATCTTGAGGCCCCCAACAAATCATGAGGCCCCCAACAAGACAAATTCAGTAACCATGAGGCCCCCAACAAGACAAATTCAGCAGTCATGAGGCACATAAATAGACACCATTTCACATAAATAGGCAGAATGCCCCCTTAATATGGTAGACACCTCTCACCTGGCAGCAGTTCCCCAAAATACACTCAATCCGACAGCAGTGCTTCCCCCAAAAATAGGTAGCCCCAGGTCTATAGGTATCCCAAGAATAGGTGGCCAGCAGTATAGATGTCCCCAGAACAGGTAGCCAGGGGTAGAGATGTCCACAGAACAAGTAGCCAGGGGTATATGTGCCCAGTATATGTAGGCAGGGGTATGTGTCCCCAGTATATGTAGCCAGAGGTATATGTGCCCAGTATATGTAGCCAGGGGTATATGTGCCCAGTATATATAGTCAGGGGTATATGTGCCCAGTATATATAGCCAGCGATATATGTGCCCAGTATATGTAGCCAGGGGTATATGTGCCCAGTATATGTAGTCAGGGTTATATGTGCCCAGTATATGTAGCCAGGGGTATAATATGTGCCCAGTATATATAGTCAGGGGTATATGTGCCCAGTATATGTAGCCAGGGGTATATGTGCCCAGTATATGTAGCCAGGGGTATATATGCCCAGTATATGTAGCCAGGGGTATATATGCCCAGTATATGTAGCCAGGGGTATATGTACCCAGTATATGTAGTTAGGGGTATATGTGCCCAGTATATGTAGGCAGGGGTATATGTGCCCAGAGTAGGTAGCCAGGGGTATATGTGCCCATAGTAGGTAGCCAGGAGTATATGCCCAGTATATGTAGTTAGGGGTATTTGTGCCCAATATATGTAGTCAGGGGTATATGTGCCCAGAGTAGGTAGCCAGGGGTATATGTGCCCAGAGTAGGTAGCCAGGGGTATATGTGCCCAGAGTAGGTAGTTAGGGGTATATGTGCCCAATATATGTAGCCAGGGGTATATGTGCCCAGAGTAGGTAGCCAGGGGTATATGTGCCCAGAGTAGGTAGCCAGGGGTATATGTGCCCAGAGTAGGTAGCCAGGGATATATGTGCCCAGTATATGTAGTTAGGGGTATATGTGCCCAATATATGTAGGCAGGGATATATGTGCCCAGAGTAGGTAGCCAGGGGTATATGTGCCCAGAGTAGGTAGCCAGGGGTATATGCCCAGTATATGTAGTTAGGGGTATATGTGCCCAATATATGTAGGCAGGGGTATATGTGCCCAGAGTAGGTAGCCAGGGGTATATGCCCAGTATATGTAGTTAGGGGTATATGTGCCCAATATATGTAGGCAGGGGTATATGTGCCCAGAGTAGGTAGCCAGGGGTATATGTGCCCAGAGTAGGTAGCCAGGGGTATATGCCCAGTATATGTAGTTAGGGGTATATGTGCCCAATATATGTAGGCAGGGGTATATGTGCCCAGAGTAGGTAGCCAGGGGTATATGCCCAGTATATGTAGCTAGGGGTATATGTGCCCAATATATGTAGGCAGGGGTATATGTGCCCAGAGTAAGTAGCCAGGTCAGGTGTCCCCCTCTCCAGCAGGAGGGGAGCAGCGCAGTGAAGAGGAAGAGCTGCTCTCCCTCCCTCGCTCTCCCCTCCAATGTCCGGGTGGCTGGCAGCGGCAGGCGGAACTTACCTCCGTCTCATCGCAGCGCCGGATGGATCTGACACTACTCTGGTCTGATCCAGACCAGAGCAGCGGCTGCGCACCCGAACTTCCGGCCGGCACTGGAGCGAGACGGAGGTGAGTTCCGCCCGCCGCTGCCAGCCACCCGGACATTGGAGGGGAGAGCGAGGGAGGGAGAGCACCTAAGGTGAGGGAAGGAGGGGGGAGATGGCCCCCCTTCCCCACAGCTCTCCCTCTTCTCTGTGCTTCTCCCCTCACCCCCCGCAAAAAAAAAAAAAAAACCCCGAAGCTCAGATGGGCGCCCTTGGGGACCAGGCGCCCCGGGGTACTTGTCCTACCCCGACCCCCCCCCCCCCCCCCCCTAGCTCCGCGCCTGCCGCTCACTACAGTTGTCCTTTAAGAATGCGGTAAAGTTTGTGCTTGGTACCATGACACAGATGGACCAGTTCCACTATGCACAATTATAGAATGCCCCAGCATGATGACCTCCTATTCATGTAGAGTAATATCGCAACGCTGCCCCAAGCAAAGTGCTATCAGAGCTAAACATTTCTCAGACAAACGCAGCACACTTTAAAGCAAGAAAATCAGTGTAGCATTTAGTATTTATTGCTCCAGCACAACATGAGTAAATGTGGAGCACACGCAACGCTAATAGTTTCTTTTTCTGCCTTGGAGCATGGAGGCTTAGTGAAGTTTAAATCTTTGTTCATTTTTACACTGGGAATCTTCCAGCATTACTTTGCCTTGAAGCATTGGTGAGGCTTAGTGTGAAGTTCATACCTTCCTCTAAGTTCTACATTGGGTTTCTCTGAAGGAAATGCCTGTGGCAGAGGAATTAACTAGAATACCAGAAATCAGAGACAGATCTAAATATGTAAAGATTTTTTGAAGAGGGAAAGAACAATGTGAAGTATGTTTTATTTGGGGCTTGTTCAAGCTAGGGCAATAAGCATGGTGCCATAGTGGTTAGCACTCTCGCCTTGCAGCGATGGGTCCCCGGTTCGAATCCCAGCCAGGTCAACATCTGCAAAGAGTTTGTATGTTCTCCCTGTGTCTGTGTGGGTTTCCTCCGGGCACTCCGCTTTTCCTCCCACATTCCAAAAACATACAGATAAGTTAATTGGCTTCCCCCTAAAACTGGCCCTAGACTATGATACATGCACTACACAATACATACATAGACATAGGACTATAGTAGGGATTAGATTGTGAGCCCCTCTGAGGGACAGTTAGTTACAAGACAATATACGGTACTCTGTACAGCGCTGCGTAATATGTTGGCGCTATATAAATACTTAAATAAAATAAGTAGCAGTCCTGCCAGCAACCAATAAGCCAGTGCAATTGCTGTGCATTTTTACATCCCCATTCCTCTGTTCCCCACCCCTCCAATGATGCGCATGCAGTACCTCCTTCTCCAGCATACTGAAGATTTCAGACAGCTCCAGTCAACTACAATAGGACTGAGCATTATGTTAGTGCACATTCTCACTATGCTCCGTTACTGCATAATCTTTGATTTGTACCCTAACCATCTGGGAGGGCAGAAGAAAATATGTGCTGCAAGAACTTACTTTGTGATAGAAGCTGTGATATGGTCTTTCGGTTGTCCTCGGATCCCTCCAGTTCCTTTGCTGCAAGTTGCTTATTTGCTGTTTCCATTCGCTCTAAAGTGAGAGAGGAGTTATTTAGTGGCTTTTGGGATGTTGTAAAACGTTAAAAGAGAAAGATGGGAGCTTTGAGGCATTTAAAGGCTATGATGTGGATCCAAAAGTTCTAAAACTACAGCAATAGAGCTGGTAGAATTCTAACGTTCTTACAAACTAAAGAGGACACATCATTTATACGCAAGAGACAAACATTATTCCCTGAAGAAACACTGGTAAGAATGCAGCACATCAATTCTATGGGAATCAGAAATATAACTTGTTTCAAGAGCTTCACAGACACCCATGGGAAGCCTGGGAGTGCATAATGAACAGCCAGATCTATTACTCCAAGCAAGAGAACTGCAGGCCTACTATAGTGCAAAACGCTTAAAGGATCAATAACCTGGAAACACAAAACGAAGCTATCTTTTCTTGAAATGCAGAAGCAGCTCTCTCTTATTTCTGATGCCAGTATAGCACTGATGTGTGACACACATCATGGCCATTGCTCTATCACGTATCCTTAATAGTTCAAGTAAGCCAAGAAAACTGCTTTCTCAGCACATCTGTCAGATGTTCCCAGCCCCCTCCTCTACAATGTCTTCCCAGCATGGAAAGCATACCCCTTTGGGGCTGAACAGGTCCCAAAAGACTCACGCGACACGTAGCTGGAATAGCTGCATCAGCAACCATAAGGCAGTGATGAAGTTGCGGCATCATCTAGCCCATTCATCACACATCACATTTTATAATATGAGCAGCCAGGAGGGATGTCAGCATAACTGCTTATATACCGTAAAAACATACGGGTGATATTTATAGCTTGCTCGGTCTTTTTAAAAGGTATTGCTGGACACTTGCACTGCACTGTTTTATCTAAAGCTCCTTTTGCAAAGATAATTATTAGCTTAAACGTAATTTTATTAATATTTTAAGATATGTAAAGAACTGCCAACACATTTGCAATCTAAAAGTGCATACACACGCACTACTAAACGCAACAACGGGTCCGCCAGACCCTCCCGCTGGGCGGTCTTTAGCCGACAGTATGCACGTGTGTATACTGATAAGGCTGTTTCTGAAAGACCGCCCAGCGGGAGGGTCCGGCGGACCCGTCGTTGCGTTTAGTTGTGCATGTGTACGCACCTTTTACTTGTACTCCTGTCTGGAGCTATCAAGTTTTTTTTTAGGAGGAAAGGAGATTAACTAAAGAGGATTATTCTGTAGGGTGATAGTACTGTAACAATAGACAGAGTTACAGTGGTTTGCAAAAGTATTCGGCCCTCTTGAAGTTTTCCACATTTTGTCATATTACTGCCACAAACATGAATCAATTTAATTGGAATTCCACGTGAAAGACCAAAGTGGTGTACATGTGAGAAGTGGAACGGAAATCATACAGGATTCCAAACATTTTTTACAAATAAATAACTGCAAAGTGGGGTGTGCGTAATTATTCAGCCCCCTTTAGTCTGAGTGCAGTCAGTTGCCAATAGACATTGCCTGATGAGTGCTAATGACTAAATAGAGTTCAACTGTGTGTAATCTAATGTCAGTACAAATACAGCTGCTCTGTGACGGCCTCAGAGGTTGTCTAAGAGGATATTGGGAGCAACAACACCATGAAGTCCAAAGAACACACCAGACCGGTCAGGGATAAAGTTATTGAGAAATTTAAAGCAGGCTTAGGCTACAAAAAGATTTCCAAACCCTTGAACATCCCACGGAGCACTGTTCAAGCGATCATTCAGCAATGGAAGGAGTATGGCACAACTGTAAACCTACCAAGACAAGACCGTCCACCTAAACTCGCAGGCCGAACAAGGAGACCGCTGATCAGAAATACAGTCAAGAGACCCATGCTGACTCTGGACGAGCTGCAGAGATCTACAGCTCAGGTGGGGTACTCTGTCCATAGGACAACTATTAGTCATGCACTGTACAAAGTTGGCCTGGAAGAGTAGCAAGAAGAAAGCCATTGTGAACAGAAAAGCATAAGAAGTCCCGTTTGGGGTCTCCCCCACATGGCTTGTGGAAAACTGCAAACGTGGAAGAAGGTGCTCTGGTCAGATGAGACCTAAATGGAACTTTTCGTCCAAAATGCAAAGCGCTATGTGTGGCGAAAAACTAACACTACACATCACTCTGAAATCACCATCCCCACTGTCAAATATGGTGGTGGCAAAATCATGCTCTGGGGGTGCTTCTCTTCAGCAGGGACAGGGAAGCTGGTCAGAGTTGATGGAAAGACGGATGGAGCCAATACAGGGCAATCTTGGAAGAAAACCTCTTGGAGTCTGCAAAAAATTTGAGACGGGGCGGAGGTTCACCTTCCAGCAGGACAACGACCCTAAACATAAAGCCAGGGCAACAATGCAATGGTTTAAAACAATGAATTATCCATATCCATGTGTTAGAATGGCCCACTCAAAGCCCAGATCTAAATTCAATTGAGAATCTGTGGTAGGATCTGAAAACTTCTGTTCACAAACGCTGTCCATCTAATCTGACTGAGCTGGAGCGGTTTTGCAAATAAGAATGGGCAAGGATTTCAGTTTCTAGATGTGCAAAGCTGGTAGAGATATACCCTAAAAGACTGGCAGCTGTAATTGCAGCAAAAGGTGGTTCTACAAAGTATTGACTCGGGGGCTCAATAAATTACGCACACCCCACTTTGCAGTTATTTTTTTTTTAAATGTTTGGAATCATTAATGATTTTCGTTCCACTTCTCACATGTACACCATTTTGTATTGGTCTTTCACGTGGAATTCCAATAACATTGATTCAGGTTTGTGGCAGTAATATGACAAAATGTGGAAAACTTCAAGGGGGCCAAATACTCTTGCAAACCACTGTAAAGACATCCTGAAGGAGGGTAGGTCTTTAGTACAGGAAATGCTCAATAACATAATTTAAATATCTTTTCTCAGTAGCGAGAAGCCTCTGGATGGTACAAAGGCAGCCCAGATCCTCTTTGAGACCACGCTTCCTACACAGGACCCTCTACATCCACTGGCCATGCTCCCAACCATCTCCGAGTGAATACGGAGTGGGCATGCACAAGAATAGCCCATGCGTGCCGAGTAGAATGAAGCAATTTGCGCACATCTGACATCTCTTCCTCTGTACATGAGCAGCTTCATTCTACTTGGCATGCATGGACCTAACTTGCACATACCCAGAACGTATGCATTTGTAGAGGGTGAGGGGTGGCCACAAGAAACCTATTTGACAAGTACTTACTAAATAGGTGTAGAGGGACCCAGGGCTGGAACGGTGGCCTGTAGGAAGATCTAGGAAGCCTCTGGACCTTCTAGGTAGTGAGGTAAGTATATATTGTAAGCTTTTTTTCTGCTTCAGGTAGGCTTTAAGATCCCATCATAGTGTTTTGATCAGTTTAAGGTCTGGACTTTGGCTGACCTTGCTAATTTTCTATTTCAACAATTCTGTTGTAGATTTTCTGTTATCCTTGTCATTACTGTCCTGTTTGCATGACCCAATTTCGGCAAAGCTACACAGTTGAACACATATTTGACTCTAGAATACTTTGGTACACAGAAGAGGTCATGGTCGACTCAATGACTGCAAGGTTTCCAGGTGCTGTGGCTGCAAAAATGCCCAAATCATTATCCTGACAGCTATGTGCTTGACAGTTGGCAGTTTGGTTTTTGCCAGACACACCACTGTATTATGGCCAGACATCTCCACTGTGGCTTCATCTGACCAAAGGACATTGTTCCAGAAGTATTGTGGTTTGTACAGATGCAGCTTCACACATCTAAGCAATGCTGCCATGTTCCTTTTAGAGAGAAGAAGATTTCTCTTAACAACCCTTCCAAATCTGCCATGCTTGCTCAGTCTATTTAACAAGCTATGGTTTGTAGCGTCGCAGACATAGCACTTGGGATTTTTGCAGTTTCTCTGAGCACTCCATGGTCCGGCCTATTCCACTTGTAAATTAACAGAAAATCCTAACAATGACATCGTTTTACTGATCTCACTCTCAATCCAGTCTCCTTACCCCATAGCACAGCAAACCTAAGTGCTTTTATGAAAACAGGTATACACTATTCAATTCATTGTTGCAAGGGTTTGTGCTGACTAAGTTGTACTTTACTAAGTGGGTTTCTTAAATCTCACATAAACCTACCCCTAACTAAACAGAACAGCTGAAGTTTATAAAGGCAGCACATTACTGCTGTCTGTGCATTTTTTCTGAGGCATATTTTCTATTTCTTAGAAACATGATAATGCAGACTACAGCACATTTTACTATTATGTCAAATATTTTCTAATTGTAAACAATGGCAGTGGCAAGTATTTCAGAACACAACCAAATATAGTATATTCTATTATTCATCAAGGCCCCATTTTAAGCTATGATAAGCACATGTAGGAATAAGTACATATAGGCTTTAAAAGTCTCTAATGTTACATTAAAAGACTGTATATTTAAACATTACAAGGTAGGTAGACAAATGTTTTATTAGCACACACAGCATTCATGGGGACAGCAGTGTTTTGCCTGGTACAATGCTATTTGATGGATGATTGATGGATGAATCGATTATTTCCGACAGGTCCGATTTGATTTCTGATCGTTTTTCTGATTTTGTACAGAAGTGATTGGAAAATTGACCAGAAAAACAATTGGAAATCAGACCGAAATGAAATGATTGATTCGACCGTCAATCTGATGTAAAATCGCATTGTGTGTACCAGGCATAAGGCTTCTCCTCCCGTCCAGCTATCCACTCACTTCTCCTGTGCAATTCCTTTCCCTGAGCCTAATGTGGGCATCTCTTGGTGAGTCAGAGGAGATAAATGCAAAGCAAGAACTCGTACACACATTCACATCAGGAGAAACTAGTGGGATGTTCTACTCACCCACTCACTCGATTGAAAGTAGAGAGGTGCAAATAGCATAACATGGGTATACAGCAACCTATGGACAGGATCTCATATTGCATGTAACGGGCTACTGGATTACAGCCTGACCATAATGAAAGCTGAAGTGTCCTGGCAGGGAAACATTTCTTTATCTGTAGTGACCCTTTAAAATGAAATTTGCAAGGAAAATAGAAGCTGTCATGGGTATTCCCTCTCAGAAATTGAACCTCTGTCTGGCTGTCATGTTAATCTTTTCACTTCAGTTGTCTGAGCCACACACCTGTGACAAGCGTGCAGCCAGTGCAGTCACAACACCTCATCTGCATAATCAACCTGGCTTAGTGACTCCTCAATTATTAAAAAGAGATAATCAGAAAAACAGCCAGGCAAGGAGAGGGTTTTCTTTCTTCAATCAAGCAATAGAATCAAAGAGTAATCACACACACACACACAAATGTAGGGGATTCCACCCTTTCCATGAAGGTTGTGCAGTAAACAGCAGAAGAGGTATCACCTATTGCCCCTTAAAGTGGACCTGAACTCTTGCACAGGACAGAAGGAAAACCGAGAGAAATGCATCCTGTATGTATTTAGAGAGTTTAGCCTGTGTAATTTGTACACGCAGGATGTTAACAATATGTCTGCTTCCATGAAAGCAGTAAGTAGACACTGCAGATTTATTGCAGGATTTGTATCAGCTGTAACAAAAATGTTTTTCTTTAAAGGTTATTATGCTGTTGCTTATCTTTTAGAGCAGCGAGGAAGTTCTGAGTTCAGGTCCACTTTACTAAAAAGGGAAGATATAAGCAATTTACTCCTATTTCATTTTGGCTTTTAGCCTTCACACACTCTTTGGGCATAGTGTGTTATACTGTATGTGTCATATAGTATGGATACAAGAAAAGCATCAACCAGTATATGTATAGGTAATGAGGACAATTCCATGTAATGGGCTATGTTTGAGGTTTACACACTGAAAGCTGTAGTGTCCCATAATTTGCATCAGAGCCCCACTTTAAATGAAGAGACAGCTAAAGTGATTAATATTGAAGCTATAACCGTTTTCCCTTTTTAAAGGGAACCTGAGGTAGGAATAGTATGGAGGCTGCTATATGTATTTCCTATTAAACTAGTTGTCTGGCAGTCCTGTTGATCATCTGTCTGAATCACACACCTGAAACAAGCATGTGGCTAATCCAGTCAGACAACACCTGAGATGCATGCTTGTTCAGGGTCTATGGCTAAAAATATTAAAAACACAGGAACAAGGGGATAGTCAGGCAACTTGCATGATTTAAAAGGAAATAAATATGTCATCCTACCTTATCCCTCTCACTTTAGGTGTCCTTTAACTATTTGTGCATTATGTTGCAATAGGCTGGCACACATACTTACCACATTTCCTTATTTCAAATCCCTTATGGGCAAGGTAGGCCAGGTTTGCACATACATTTCAGAGACCATTAAACCGCAGGCGTTTCCATCTCTGTTGTCAGCTGTGCACAGCAGCCATACAGTTACTCTCTCTGCAATGCTTTCAGCATGGAAATACCAAGGCGCTGCACTGAGTGCATGCAGCTCCCCTATAGGGTACCCTTAGTAGTGCCACCCTCCACTGCTTAGGTGGGTACAGACTGGCTGATTTCCATAGGCTAATGCAGCAAGCATTTTATCCTGTGGTTATTGTCCTCTGAAAAATCTGTGCAAACTATACCTTGAAGTCTTGAACAAATGATATGGGTCAGAGACATGATATTGTGTGTAAGGCGATTTGTAATTCTGCACCGTCTGGCAACTAGCCAAATGTAGATTTGATCATTGGCAATATTCTGAAATCAGAAGCGTGGTTGTGTACCTCGAAGATCCCTGTTAAAGTCATGAATCCGGCGGATTTCTCCTTCCAGTTTAGTTCTCATGGCTTTCTCTAAAGCTTCTCTCTTGGATGAGGACTTCACAAGGTTTTCATACGCTTCAGAGACTCTCTGGATTTCCATCTCCATCTAGAATGTGCCAGAGAAACGTCATGAGGCTCACATCCAACTCTACACTCCCTCTAATGACACACTGCACCTGTCTGCTCCCTGCCCATATGAGGGCAAACCAGATCTACAATTATAATAAAAACACTTGTACAAATATATCCATTAAAACATCACTGTGCGTGGCTCAGATCTGACAGATGTCTCCAACTGGGTTTATCATTGTATTTATGACCTTTAAACCATGGAGGAAGCCACAGTGTGAGCTTAATATAAGAACATGTTCCCACTAAAGTTAGTAGAGACAAGGCTAGAGGTCCACATACAATGGGACCCCCTCCGAATTCACTTCCCACGGCTACACTGCAAGCAGTAGCATTCAGTTTGGGCATGCATTACTGTTTGCACCATGGACCATGTACTCAATACATGGTAGAGGTTAAAGTGTACCAGAGCTGAAATATTAAAAACATAAATTTATAGTGCATTTTACTTTGGGCAATCTTACATTTTATGCATAGGCACACACATGCATTTTTTGGGGGGGAGGGGGGGGAGGGGCAATCATGGTCCTTGAAAGGGACTTGGAGCTTAAATATTAAAAAGATTTCTACATACCTGGGGCTTCCTCCAACCCCAGCCACTCGGATTGCTCCCACGCCGCGGCCCTCCGCTGCCTGCACCTTAGGGAACCGGGTCCCGTCACTGCCGTCACTCGGCTGCAAGAGAAATGCGCTGTTTGCGTATCACTCCAGCAGCCGCTGAAAAAAATACGTAGAGGGCGCACTTCTCCTGCGTAGACTGGAGCCGACTGACAGCAGTGACGTGACCCGGTTCCCGAAGTTGCAGACAGCGGAGGACTAGTCTATATACTCATGGGGATTCTCAGGGTTTTCTCTATTTTCAAGAGCACTTACTGAATGGCAGTTGCTTAGCCCAACTGCCAGAATTAAGTGCAAGCGAGTAGGGAGGCCAGTGGGCATCTTTGTGTAGATCCTTCCTGGGGAGTGCTTTTATAAAAAATAAAAGGAAATACTGAGAATCGCCTGTGAGGACTTGTCTAAAACTTGTCAGATTTTACTGCCTACTGTAAGTGAAAGCAACATCGGGGAAATGTAATTGACACTGCATTTTAATCTGGAAGAAATGTACTTTTATAAGCATGTGTTTTATTTATTTTTTATGATAGAGGTTCTTTAAACAACAAATGATTTGGCACAGTCCTTGCCTCATCAGAATAAAGGGCAGCCATACATTACACAGCATTTTTCATTGATTAAACATATGAGTTAATAAACCCAGCAAATAAAACAAAAAAAATTAGAGCCTCAGTCAACCAATTGTGATTGAAATAGTGACTGAAATTCTAAGGTGGTAAAATGTTATCGGGGGGGTTGGGAGGGGGTGGAGCAATATCCACATCGCTTTGATCATCATAAAGCTAACTGTATCAGTTCTTGGACTGACTTTTGTTTTCTACTTAATTTAAATTAAAATCAAGTGATGCAGGGCAATAAAATGATTGCCAATCCCCAATCTATTTCCCATAAAGTATGAGTAGTTTTACCAAAAGTGTCCCATTCCTAGCAACCTTGAAGTGTCTGGAAGATCACACCCGCTTATTGTACACCAGTGAGTTGAACCACAGGAGAAAGTTGGGATTGGACTGGGATCGGGTAGACTGGGTAATTATGATTTGTGAGAGCTCGATTATACTCCAAAACTTTTTGGACTGCCATGGGATAATCAACCTCTTCAACCCCAAGACAAACATATTAACCATTTACTTATGTCTAAGGTAAAAGGATATGAGAAGAACAAAAGCATTTAAAAAACATATTCGTCTTTCACATTAAAGTATTATACTGAATCCAAAATGGGTAACGCTAAATGGCCACAGCAAAACTTACTTTCTGAAACCTTGCCACTTTGTCATAACATCCTTCCAGCTCTTGGCGCAAAGACCTGTTTTCTTCAGACAATACAGCAACCATCTGCTGAGCTCGGGAGACAATTGCAAATGGGTCACCCTGCATGGGACTGTAAGGGGAGGGTAACTGAGGAGGCCTTGACAAGCCTTGGTCCATCTGTTGTTGCTGATGCTGCTGTTGTTGACCAATATAAGACTGAGACATGCGGTAAAAATCATTATGGTGGTACTGACTGGGCATATGATGAGACCGAGGGGGCCCAGAAAAAAATTCCCCATGGCTAGGAGATGGAAGCTGCTGTTGAGAAGGTGACATGGCTGATGGTGGTGGGGACTGCAGAAGGCTCATAGATCCAAGGGAAGTGAGAGAGGACGTGGGACTGTGGTAGTGTGACGATCTCGGCTGGTAGGACTGGGGTACATCTTGATTTAGCCTGCAAATTACAAAAAAATAATTAACCAATATTCTGAGGCACTCAAACTATTTACTAATGTTGCAGTTACTTATTTCATGATATAATTCCGTTCATGCAAAAAAAAAATGATATAATGTATTGCTGCTACCAAAGACATTTTGTATTGTAGTAGTAGTAATAAAGCAAGACAAGACACAGGACATTTATATTGTGTTTTTCTACTGGTGGACTCAACGTGCCAGAGCTGCAGCCACTAGGGCATGCTCTTTAGGCAGCAGCAGTGCTAGGAAGTCCTGCCCAAGGTCTTTTTACTGAATAGGTGCTGACTTACTGAACATGAAGAGCTGAGCTTCAAACCGTTAACCAGTACACTATGCAGTCACATGCCTATTTCAACATGCAGTCAAATAAGATATAAAAAGAAATAATAATAGTATTAATTTCAAGTGTCATGTCTTTGCAATAGTGAAGATAAGACAGAAGAAATTACCATATTTCTGCTGGAATATTTGAGTGCATGGAGCAGAAGTACAGACAAGTCTTTCTAATCAGCTGGTTTGAGTCTGAAGGCCCATACACACGTCGGATTTCTGACGACTGTCGTTCGCTTGATAAGGGTGAGTTTGAGCGATCCGCCCGGCGGATCGCTCAAACTCACCCTTATCAAACGAACGACAGTCTGTACAAAAGCCCGATTTCGCGGGCGAACAACGGGACGTTCAAACGACCCGTCGTTCGCGGAAATCCGACGTGTGTATGGGCCTTGACTCTTATGAAAAGCTTGCTTATTGCACTCTTGTGTGGCCCAAACTACCAGAGCCAACAGATCAGCAAGAAGGCAATTTAAAAAAAAAAAAAAAAAAAAAAAAAAGATAAATATGGCAGCCTCTATATTCCTTTCACTTAAATCAGCTGCCTGAATATCTCTACATCATCAGGTGCAGATCAGGGGCTGTAATGAACTTTGCTAAAGAATATGTTTGCATTGTAAATAGTTGCCCTGGAGGAAGTTGCTTTGTCCTTTGCTTTAATGCAGTGACAGGTTGTAATATAAGCTTTCATTCATTATTTAGAATATTCATGAGTTCATCAATTACATCAAGAACATCTGCAAAATGATTAACCACATCATGTACAGTATGTGGTTACAAAGACACAAGAACACAATCATTCTAAAAAGAAAGCAAAACATGGATAGGTTGTCAAACTATGGTGTTCTCTAAATTGGACTAACAGGCCCCAATTCTAGCAGACATTTAAAAAGGAACCCGAGGTGTGAGACCTATGGAAGCTGCCATATTTATTTCAATTTAAACAATACCAGTTGCCTGACAGTGCTGCTGATCTCTCTGGTCAGTAGGGTCTAAATCACACACCTGAAACAAGCATGCAGCTAATCTTGTCAGATTTGTTTTGGACATCTAACCTGCATTTTCAGAGTCTATGGCCTAAAGTATTAGAGGCAGAGGATCTGCAGGACAGCCAGGCAATCTGCATTATTTAAAAGGAAATAAAAATGTCAGCCTCCAATCCCCCTCATCTCCGGTTCCCTTTAAGCTACCAAGGGCCTGATGCACGTAAGGCCAGTAACGTTGTCATGCACAGGCAGCGCATAGCAATATTACCAGTCCTAACACCTGGGGAGTACCATTACTCTATTAGGGTCACTCGCATTACCATAGCTACACATAGGTTATCCTGGTAACACGCGTGGTGCTAATCGAGTAACATGCGGTGATCCCCAGGATTCAAGACTGGTAAAACTGCCGGCCTTTCATGCATCAAGACCCAGATAACATGCTTTAGCTGCCAATACAATTATGCTCAAAAAGTTACACGGGTAGCTGACTCCGCTCTGATATGATGCATGGGGCAGAGCTTAGTGTAATACCATAAGTGCCGCTTTCCCTATAAACAAAGGCATTCTCAGCATACACACATTTCAGCACTGCCGATATATCCTTCCATGTGACAGGCCACCGGCGCTATACACTAATATGGCAATACTGACATTGAGTGTATTTCACAAGCACATATCTTCTGTTGGGAAGGAACAGCGAGTTATTAAAAGGCTCCCCCACTGATACTGCAAAAGAACCAATTGATTTTGAGCAGATTCAGTCATTTTGATCCCATCTGTCAGGAATCTGTGCATAGCCTCAAAAATCTTTTGATAACTTTTATTCAGTTGGAAGAGTTCTCAGTAGAGATGGTCAGTGAGATGCAAATAATTCCAGCTTCATCTAATCAGGTACACTTTCTAACAGGTCCTATTCCAAGCTGCAGACAATTTGCATGAAATGTGCATGCAAGCCAGAACTATTTGCATCTCAGTGACCATCTTTATTGTTCAAGAATTAGTGATGGTCAGGTCTATTTTAGTTAATGCACCAGCTTATAACATCCAGTTCAGACAAACATTCATTACCAAGGTCCTCAGTGTAGTATAAGTTTAAGCATTCTTCCCTCCATCTGTTGCCAGTGTAGGTTTGCTAATATTCCTGATAGTGATGGTCATAGCAAGAACTCATGAAGAAGCATGCGATTCGGTTGATCAGCTGAAAGATTTTCAAACCTCTGATTTGCTGTGATCACATCCTGCCTTAGCACATGATCACGACTAGCAAATCAGAGACTTGCATATCTATCAGCTGACCAAACTAAACACAACCATCACTATCAGGAATGTCAGCAAACCTACACTGACTAGGCAACACATCAAGGGAAGAATGCTTAAACTTATACTACAATGAGTATATTATATACTTGTCTGAACTGGATGTTATAAGCTGGTGCATTATATCAATATAAGTGCCCTTATGGCAGCCATTAAACCTGAAGCTCACCTGTAAGTGACAGCTATAATTTCAAAGCCACCTGCCTACCTGACTTCATTCAGTTTTGTCCCTTTAATGTTTGTATGATCACTATTTTCAAACTCTGAAAGACTGAGAATGGTAGAAGGGGTCAGCAGTTTATTAACAATGACTGACAAGATCTCTTAGTTAGGAGCAATGGCAATCCAGTCACTGTGGTAGAAAAACAAACTAGTGAACCAACGACACACACAAGCAGAGAGTTGTCCACCATGTCTATCCAGTCTGTTGGACCCCAAAGCAACAATACTTCAAATAAAGAGGATTCCTAAATACAACTTATTTATCTATCACAAATGCTTTCTCTGCTGCACTGTACAGAGAAGACTGAACAAGTGTCCCTCACAAACTGTCCCTCAGTGGGGCTGGCGGTATAATGTCTCTACCACAACTGGACTAATTGGAGGACCGAACTATCTTACTAGTGTGTTTTCCTGTAGTGAAAGGGGAAACTGGGGCAAACAGATATCCAACACAAACACACAAACTTCAAGGGACTGGAATCATGCTACTAAAAGGTTAAATAGTTACTTTAAATGTACATATACAAATACTCTCAAAGTTTACAAATCCCTTTTACATGCTAGTTTATCAATAGAAAGAAGTACATACATGAAAAGCAGGTGCCAGTCCAAAGATTCACAACCGTTCTCACAAGTTATCCAGCTTTCCTCAGAGAACAGGGAGATTGCTTCCTACTTGGCATACCCTATACCTAATTGCTCAATTCCCAGGCTTCATTTTTCCATCCACCATCTTCTCTGCAGCAGACTGTGGGCTCTCTCAATGTTTCCAGAAGAATGCTTAGTGAGTCTGTGTGACTTTGTCAGGATGTGTGCACCCTTGCTGTCCACATCACAAGAAGCAAATTGGATTCTCCTGTCAGCTTCCTCTCTGTGTTGTGTGTGATGTGCTGAAACCAGTCACAATAACCTGACTGCTGCCCACATGCAGAAGGTGGATCTGTGTCTGTGTGTGTCATTAATTGGAATGTAGGTCACATCTCTCACACTCTCCATTCTTTGCTGTAATTTATTACCCATCATGGATAAACAGGACTGGTTCCGCTGGGTAATTTCACTGACTCCCTATTAAGCATTAAGCCAGACACACATGCACCAGCTAAAAACTCACTACTGAGACGGCAACATCTAATCACTAGCTTTTCCTCTCACCATCAGCCCTCTGTCTCAAATATTAGATTGAACACAATTACCATTGTTGGTGTGTGTATGACCATCATATAGGATCTAGGTCAGGCTTTCTCAACCAGGGTTCCTTGAGTACTCTGCAGGGGTTCTATGGCATTTTCCCCCATCATGGGGGGGGGGGGGTATAATAGAGCACATTATAATAGGGGGTACTTTAAAAAGGCACTAAATTGGGGGTCAGAATAATAATGAGCTCATTGATAAAAAGCACTAGGATAAGGAGACACTAAAATGAGTGGCACTGTAATAGGGGGTAGTGAAATAAGCAGGCTCACCTTCTTTTAAAGACCATGCCTCCTGCAAAATACATGCAGGGGTTCCTTGAGATCCAAAAGTTATTTGCAGTGTTCCTCCAGGGTAACAAGGTTGAGAAAAGCTGATCTAGGTTCTCAACATATGGTATTTGGGGATGGAGTGCTTAGAACTTGACACAGTCAATCCATCATACTGTAGTAAGTTTTCAGGTTAAGGAAAAACAAACAAATGGTACTTACATATTATACCATCTAACGAATTTGACTTCCCCCTGTTTAAAAGATATTTCCTCCCCTTAGGAAAGTCGAGTCTTGGCTTTCATTTGCACTATGCCCCGTATCAGTGCAATGCACCATTCCTGAGTTAGGGGGTGTTCACTACACCTGGCTGCCAGCAACACTAACCTGGAAACCCGCAATTCCACCCCGAAGAATAGCAAGCGAAACGAGCAGGCGAGAGTCCTTGAGTGCAATGTCCACTATCCAGGCAAGGGGGCAATGATTCCAGTAAAGCTGGAAAGTGGACACCCCTCATGCAACACCCCCTAACTCAGGAACGATGCACCGCACCAACACGAAGCATAACGCAATTGAAAGCCAAAGACTTGACTTTTCAACGATATGTAGATTTCCAAAGGGAGTAAATAGCTTTTAAAAAGGGACCCTGAGCAGTGGATTAAAATGAAATTGGTACTTACCAGGGGCTTCCTCCAGCCCATCATAGGCAGCGAGGTCCCTCGGCGTCCTCCTGGCTGCTCTCCGGGTCCCGCTGGCGGCTCCTTTACCTGAAACTTTCGGGCGAAGTGTCAGCCCAACACTTCCTGGACCAGGGCGCTCCGCAGGACAGTACTGCACATGACGCGTAGCAGAAAGCGTGATGATGCAGAGCGCCCCGGTCCAGGAAGTGCTCGCCAACACTCCGGCTGAAAGTCCCTGATAAAGAAGTTGCCAGCGGGAGCCGGAGAGCAGCCAGGAGGACACCGGGGAACCTTGCGGCCTACGGTGGGCTGGAGGAAGCCCCAGGTAAGTACCAATATAATTTTAATCCAGTGTTCAGGGTCCCTTTAACCAGGGGGCAGTCACATTCAGTAAATGGTACGATACTTAAGAACCAGCAAAACTAATAAATCACATACGAACAAACCTCAGTAAGTATTTTAGTTTAAGCAATCAAGCAATGTTTGGAACATAGTTATACACAATAACTGAATACTACGTACAAATACATTTGTGTCAAGGGGTACTTGAGCCAATTTTATGAACAGAAGAGGTTTATTGGCCAACACTGTCATTAATAAAACGGTACATGCTATAATAAATCTTGAAAAGCACTGGTATAAATCAAGGATATTCAAAAAACTGTGAACATTTGATTTTATAGAAATTGTGGAGGTAAAAACGAAGTTTTAAACATTTTCAGGATTACATTTTTTTGTTTTTTCGTGCAGAAGGTCACAAAGAACAGTATGAATCATTTTTTTTTTGCCTTTTCTGGGCCACTTTTAACCAGTTCACCCCCAAGGGTTTTTACTCTAACGGACCAGAGCAATTTTCACTTGTCAGTGCTCCTCCCTTTTATTCCCTAATAACTTTATTACTACTTATCAAAAGAAAATGATCTATACCTCGTTTTTTTCACCACCAATTAGGCTTTCTGTGGGTAGTACATTTTGCTAAGAATTTTTTTATTCTAAATGCATTTTAATGAGAAAAAAACAAAAAAATAGAAAAAAAATCATTATTGCTCAGTTTTCAGCCATTATAGTTTTAAAATTAAACATTCTCCTGTGGATAAAACAAACACATTGTATTTGCCCAGTTGTCCCGATTATTAAACCATTTAAATTATGTCCCTATCACAATGTATGGCGACAGTATATTATTTTGAAATATAGGTGTTATTTTTCTGTTCTGTTTTTTTTTGTTCTAGCCATAATTACAAGCCCCAATGTAATAAATTAAAATTAATTTTCCCCCATAAAATATAGATTAAAAAAAGCAGAGTCCCTAAGGCAAGTATTTATTTATTTATTTTAAGCTGATTTTTTTTTTTACAAGTGTTTTCTTTTGGAGGGGGAGTGTTGGAAGTGGAATTTTATTAATTTTATTACTCATGTGTATGTACTTGTAAATGTATGTATTTTGTACGTGTCATATACTTTTTGGCCACAAGATGGTGCTAGTGAACACTCGTTATAGTAAGTGTTCACTTTTTTTTTTTTTTTTACACTTTATTTAATTGTTACATTTCCTGTTTTTGTGAATGGATGTAGCCGCTGTTCGCGGTCACGTCCATTCACTCCAGGCACTGCGATTGGGTAGAGGACCTCTTCCCCAATCCCTCAGCACGGGATCCTGACGGAAACGGCGGCCGTAGCGGCGCGCACACGGCGGTAGCAGCGGCGGGAACGCGCGACTTATTAATACGTCATGTTGCCGTTAATAGGGTAAAGCATGACGTATTAATGCGTTAGGATGCCACTAAATGGTTAAATACCTCTTTGAATTGGTTCAGGTATCCTTATTTTGCTCAGGAAACATTTCACATCCCATGAAACCTTCGCAATGCTAAGAATTGTGACAGTGGCCATCTTTAAAGAAGGCTGTCAGAGAGAAAAGGAGGGGATTTTTTTTTATTTATTCGTTTTTTATTTTTTTGTTAATCAATTAAATAAAAAAGCATAATCCATGCCATGCACTGATGAGGATCAACCAATCCGAAACAGTCTGTATGCATGTCTGATTAGTGTGGCTCTGTAATATTAACAAACTGACACATCATTGCATTCCAGCTGTTCTGGAGGTGTGTTTAGGTCACAGGGAGAACAATGGATAATTTGCATATTTCAGCAGTGATGCATTGTGGGAGACATCATATGCTCACTCCAACCTGAATTATTGTAAATACCTTCTGTTTTAAGAAAGTAAACTTTTGTTTTCCATAGCATGCTACTCAGAAACCTCAATGGAATGACCCACATAGATCATTTCCATATCAATTTTTCAGGCCTATTCAATCCTGTTTATTAAATTTGCCACAGATCTGTTCCAACACATTTGATTAATTTACTTAGGATCAGGCAGTGGAGAGATGGCAGGGGAATGACCAGATAGTAGTGCACTGAATGGATCAATATAAAGCTTTTACTTCAACTGATGGATTTCTGCTCTCTATTGAACGAAACAGGAGAAAAGGGCACCCAAGGTGCCCCGATAAGAAGGGCATTTCCAAAGGCTGTGATAAAAGTTGCAATTTTTGCGACCACTATTAATAGCCGCAATTTACATAGAGGGCGGCAGGTCTACCCACTATTTTACCAGGTGCCCAAATTTCAGTGTAATACCAATAATTGTGGCTTTGCGGCAGGGTGGTGGTGGGGGGTCATGATTAATTTGCTTCAGAGATTCTACACCAAACCCTTACATTTTTCCTTTTGACAAGCACAGCCCTTGTTATTCAAAACAGGAAAAGGTAAAGGAATACTGAAAACAAATACTTCCCTCATCCTATACATATTATTCCTACTACTACTGTGTAACACAAAGCCACAGAAACTGTGTGATTCATGGACTAGTGACTGGGTCGGTCTACAATATGTATTGATTGAAAGGGGGGGGGGGGGGGGTTCTAGCTTTTGTATATTTCCAGAGGAAGGAACATGAATGCAGAAGCCACACTATGGAATGTTCAGCATATTCCCCTGGGATGCCCATAAGGTGAACAGGGCACATTCCAGAGACAAAGTGCTTTGTTACAGGAAAGGGAAAACCAGAAGTGCCAGCTTCCTCCTAGACTGTAAACTAGATCAGCCATAAGCATCTTTCCACTGAACAATAGGGCTACATACAGCCATCACAATGCTGGAATAAAAGGCATGCAGCCATATGCAAAATGTGGGCTCCCCTGCTCATATTACATGCTTTATTGATTTTCAAACTGCAAGAGATTTAAGACATCTTGGCAGACAAAAAAGACTGTGCACTACAAATACTGATGCAGACTTTAATGTGCATTTACTGATATTGCTACACACACACAGTCATCCAAAAGGTACTGTAACCGCCCTTTGGTTTTATCTGCCACACAAGGTATTCTTTATGTGTAATTTACCTTGCATCTGTCAGGATAACCTCGTTTCTCTCTGCATCACTTGTCACATGACTGCAGAATACCAGTAACCGTTTGTTTAGCAACAATAAAGGAATACCAATATGAATTGATAGTGCTAAAACAATCCTATGTGGCTGTAGGCATGGCAAGGTAGTAAAGACTCACTGCAGTGTCAGAAGTAATCCCCCATGCTGCTCTTAATTTATCCCATTCTGAGTCGTGACCAGGTACAGTAGAAGCTCATTATAGAAAACTCTGATATAGTATACCTCTGGCTATAGTAAACTTAGTCCTCAGGTCCTGACCATGCACCTGTTATGAACATACAATGTATGACCAATTCGGATGTAGTAAACTTCTGATATAATAAGCTACTTAGCCAGGTCTCTAAGTTTACTATAAAGGGATTCTACTGTAGTGGTCAATGACTTCTGACCTGCACACACACTGAGCATCCCCTCATAGCTGAGCGAGATGTATGCAGGTACACAGGGATTTTGGGAGAACTGGGAGCATGGGCTAAGCACTGGGATAGTTATACTGCATATGCGCTGGAGAACTACCATATATACTCGCATATAACCCGACCCGCATATAAGCCAAGGTACCCACTTTTCCCACAGAAACCAGGAAAAAGTGATTGGCCTGTGTATTAGCCCCCTACCCAGTATAGCCCCCTCCACGGAAGCCTGATGTGCCCCCAGTGCAAGTCAGCCCCCCTCCACATAGCCAGATGTGCCCCAAGGATGATACAGCTGTGTCTCAAGATGCCACTAGATGGCGTCACAGATATGAGAGACAGCGATTACACACAGGTAGAATCCCAGATCATTGTACCGCTGACACTTTGCTTGCACACTCCGATTCACAAGCCAGGGGACACAGGTAGTCTTGAGCAGAGCACTCTGCACACCATGTTGTAGTGGATGCGGGGCACAGACACAGTAGGGAGCCAGCTGGTAAGAGCAGGATCACTAGTGCACGATCCTTACGCTCCTCTGCCAGTAACAAAGCCTGCTCCACCATCCGTTCTGTTCCACTGACCCGCTTATAAGCCAACATTTGTTTGTGCTGAAAAATTAGGCTTAATACACATATTAGTCTATCATGCATAGCAACATTTAAAGTGACCTCAAATCAAACTCAGATGAAGCCAGCGGATACATAGAACGCCTTCAAAAAAATATTTTGCTTTTGAAAACAAAGAAAACAATGAGAATCCCTCATGGGAATATAGACTAGTCCAAAACCTGCCAGTTCTGTCAGATTTTAACTGCTTTTCGCTAGAGTGGTCTTTTAAAAATGTGTTGTTAGCTTCAAATTCAGTATAAGCATTTATTTGTCCAAAACAACAATATTTCTCAGTTTCAACATGTGTCATCTAGGCTTTGCTCTATTTTTAATCAATTGTAGGATTACATGTTTTGCAAATCATTGCATTATGTTTTTATGTACATTTTACATGGCATCCCAACTCTGTGTACATCAACAGCCACTTCAGGCTAGAGTGTCTGACTGCACCATTCAGCTTCGGAATTTCTGACAGAAAAATGAAAAGAGTGAGATGTATAACATCAGACGATGAATTGCCATACTACCGAACAAATGCATTCTTCTCATAAGGATTTATTACAGTAAACTAAATATTTAAACCATGTGTCATCAGATCTTCCTTTGGCTGTTTTGTGATGTTAACTTTCTCCTCCTTGAAACCTGTCAAGTGTATTCACATCATAAACAGTATCAGCCCAAGCAAAGAATGGCCTTATGGCTGACAACTAACCTCTATCAAAACAGGTGCCTCAGTCATCTGGTCAGCTAGACTTCCTACACATTGTAAACAGCAATTATCACTCTGGTGGAATTCTGGTGGTGCTTCTACTACCAGGCAGTCAACTAACTTGTTTAAAGCAAAAACACCCCGCAAATTAAGTAACAAACTTTTGAGAGGATAGATTCACTCATTCAACATTCATGCCTTTATAAACCGTGTAAACTGGTAACTTGGATTCTGGGATTTGCCCAGACTTGCTTGGCATGACACACCCATTATTTACCCCAACCACCTAAACTCACTCTCCTTTCATGCGACTATCCTGGATACATACCCTGTATATTCAGGGTGGAGATGAAAAATCTCAAAAGAGTTCAGATCATTCTCAGGAGACATAAAAGCCTAGTCAGAAAATGTTGAAATAATATTTGCAAATTAATAATAAGTATAACTCACCTGGACGAGCCATAATCTGGAGGAGGCTGGTAACGGAGCATAGGTCCATCTGATCGGTTCTGCTGATTGACTCTAGGGTCCCCATAATAGTGACCCATGTCCTTAGCTTTACCTTGCAAGGGTAGTGTGGAAATGTTTTTATTAAATGGATAGTCAGGTGGAGGTCCCCTGTGCTCCATCACTTTTTGCCCCCCATTCTGTGAAGGATTTTTGTATAGTTCATTGGATCCGGAATTTTTGTAGAGGTCCAATGGCTGTGGGGAAAGAGGAGCACTGGTAACTGGAGCATGTGCCTTTACTCCACTTGTAGCCAGTGACAGTTGCATGAGTCTCTCACTTAGAGATCGCACATGGCCCTGCTTTAGGTCCTTAAGACCATCATCTTGGTGAACTTTTCCTGTGTTAACCCTCTGAAGAGTTGGGCGACCCTCAGTCCTCATTTTCTGATTGGTCACCCCAGTTACGTAAAAAGCTGCTCCAACACTAGCATGAGGTTGTCCACGGAAATACTGTGACTGAACTTTGGCCTCCTCATAAGTAGGGAGGTCTTCACTGTTTTGAGCTCTTAAAGGTATCTGTTTCTCCATCATGTTCTCCACCTGGATCTCCTGCCCTTGTGGCTCTTGGCGGGCAGCATGGGGAATTAACTGAGGGTCCTGAGAAATTAGTCCTTCCTGAGGCCCTTGTCCACCACTATATTGAGGTATGTTTCCTGTGGCTTGTTGATGTAATGCCAGCAAGTTACGGTTGTCATTAGGATTCCCGTAACGAAGCTGCTCCTGCAGCAGTCTCTGCAATACTGTGGTGGCTGCTTGCTCTTCTGAAGTCCTCATCTCCAATTTTGGACCTCAAATTATGCATTCAAATGACCTGTTGGGATACAAAACAAAAAAATAAAAATGAATATCTATGATGGTTTTAATAAAGAATATAAAACTGGATTCAACCACTAAAACATTTTTAAAGACTATAGTAATTTTTTTCGAACTAGGCTTCAACTGACAACTGCAGCTAGAGGGATATGGAGGCTGCCATATTTCCTTTTAAGCTATACCAGTGATCTGCAAACTTGGCTCTCCAGCTGTTAAGGAACTACAAGTCCCACAATGCACTGCAGGAGTCTGACAGCCACAGTCATGATTCATAAAGGCAAGCGCATTGTGTGACAAGTTTGCAGATCACTGAGCTATACCAGTTGCCTGGCTATCCTGCTGATCCTCTGCCTATATTACGTTCAGCCATAGCCCCTGAACAAGCATGCAACAGATCAGATGTTTCTGACATCATTGTCAGATCTGACAAGATCTGACAAGATTAGCTGCATGCTTGTTTCTGGTGCAATTCAGCCACTACTGCAGCCAAATAGATCAGCAGGGATACCAGGCAACTGGTATTGTTTAACAGCAAATAAATATAGCAGCCTCTATACTCTTCTCACTTCAGTTGTTCTTTAATGTTAGGCTACATTCATACACCTTTGGGTGCACTGCGTCAGACAATATAATCACATTATATTGTATTGGTACGTTCTCATCAGCAAGTTAGCAATGCAGTGTGGTGGATTCCATCAGCATATCACGATGCATGCAGTGCGGTGTTGCAGAATGTCCGCGTTAACAGCTGCAGTGAACCATACTTTATATGTACTGTATATGTCGCACTGCATGCATAATGCACACCACAACTTTTCCCTTCCATTGCGATACTGTCTTTACAGGCTACACATCACAATGTGTCACCGTGAACAGAGCCTTAATGTACAAGTGTTGGGAAATATACATTTACAAAAATTAGTTTTTGAGCTCCACTGAGGGACGGTAAGTGATGTACACTGTCCAGTGTTCTTTAAAATAGACTGCAGAAAAAAGGACAGAGCTATATTACAGTGCAAGATTAACAAAAAAAACCACATTTTCTTTGAAAGTATGAGACAAGATCAGCTTTTCATTTGATCGAAAAGATAAAAGGTGCACGTATGCCTATAGTACAATGATGCTGCCATTTTCAACTCAATTGATTTTGTCCTGCTGCTCACGTACAACTGCGACCAATCATATTTCTGTTTGGACCGATACACTGTTTATTATTGTCTACAAATCAGGAAAGGAACAGGTGAGTTTAGCAATAAACACATGAAAAGGGAACAACGGCAACAGCTTAGAATAACCTATCAATTCTCTAGCAAAATAGAGATAAAACAAAAAAGTGATCTTACCTATTAAACCCACGAGTGTCTTTCATCGGAGTACCTTTGGAGCTGCACAGAAAGCCTTTCAAGCTGAGAAAATATAGAAAAACAGGAGGAAGGCATGGTGAGAAAAGTGCAAAGCTTTTACATGCAAGTTTTTTGTTCCTGTTAAAAGTACAAGACAATACAGAACTCAAAAATGGCACCAGCAGAAGAGTTACCGTACTGTTCACATTCATAACTACCGAGGTCTTGCAACATGACATAAGATTTTTTTTTATATGTTGGTATTTTTTAATGTTCAAGAACTACAATTAGGCCTTTTTTCCACGGACTGTTCAGCTATATGTTCAGCAAGCTGTTACCAGGCAGCAGTGAGCAGTTACGAGTTTGAGAAGCATTTCACTGCCTATCAGCAGTCCTTGGAAAAGAGGCCTAAGGCCCCATTCACACTAGAACGTTTTGCCAGCGATTTTGGCAAAATGCCCAAGCGCTAGCGCTTTTGAGTGCTTGTGCGGCTAAAAATGAGGCTTGGGTAAGAAAAACAAAGTTCTGATGCTGTGCACGGCAATATTGCGGCAAGTTTGCGCTACAATCCCAATATGTGCTACTGCTATTTACAATTTTGCTGGACTTTGAACATGATATTGTGACTATTTGGTCAAACACTGTTCTATTTGGCTAAGTCCTCTTTTCCACGGACAGTTGAAAGACAGTGAAATGCCCCAAACTCTCACAGCTGCTTGCTGCTGCCTGATAACTGCTTGCTGAGCACACAGTTCAACTGTCTGTGGAGGCCTTACTGAGCAGGACTCCATGATATGCGTCTAATTGATTGGCGGCTTGTGGCAATCACTGATGAATTGCCGCTGTGCATGTGCTGGAACTGTGGCACTGATGGATTGCGGCTGTGTATGTGCTGCAGTTGTGGCACTCACTGATGGACTGTGGCTGTGTATGTGCTGCAGTTGTGGCACTCACTGATGGACTGCGGCTGTGTATGTGCTGCAGTTGTGGCACTCACTGATGGACTGCGGCTGTGTATGTGCTGCAGTTGTGGCACTCACTGATGGACTGCGGCTGTGCATGTCCTGCAGTTGTGGCTTTCATCAGCAGGTAGAATCTTCATGGAAGAGCAAAGTTACAGGGTGGACCATAAACTGCACATAAATAACACCCAGTCCACATTCCTTGTAGGTTACATCAGGAGTGTGAGGAAGTGACAATCATGTGAAACACAAGATATAATGATACACAGTGAGCAACAGGTGGAATGTCTACCACATCACAGGACTCTAGCAAGCAAGCAGCAGAGGAAGCTCACCTCTCTGAGGGCAGATGATAGGCAGTGAAAAGACAGTCAAACTCTCCCAACTGCTTGCTGCTGCCTGGTAACAGTTCACTGAGCGTGCAGTTCAGCGTCCTGTGGAAAAGGCCCTTAGGCCCCATTCCCACCTAAAAGCACAAAACGCTGGCGATTAACGCTAGCATTTTGCGGGAGTGATTTTTCCGCGATTAACGCAGAAAAATCACTGGACACTGCAGTGTTTTGGGAGTGATCGCGATTATCGGTGCTATGCATGCTAAGATCTGCAAAACGCTAGAGGTTTATGAAGCAGATTTTCAGAGCGTTTCTAGGCATGTTTAGAGAGGTTTTCTAAACATGCCTAATGTTTTTTGGAGCATTTTTGTGTAGCAGATTTCATATATTGTTACAGTAAAGCGGTTACTGAACAGCTTCTGTAACAAAAATGCCTGAAAAGCCGCTCTGATCTAGGTTTTTCAGAGGGGTTTAAGCTTTTCCTATACTTTACACTGAGGCAGAAACGCTTCTGCAAACTGCAAAAATGCTGCAGGAGCCTGGTTTGCTAAAAACCTCAAAACGCTGGTGTGCACCATCACATTAAAGGATACCACAACTGACATGTGGCATAATGAGATAGACATGGGTATGTACAGTGCCTAGCACACAAATAACTATGCTGTGTTCCTTTTTTTCTTTCTCTGCCTGAAAGAGGTAAATATCAGGTATGTAAGTGGCTGACTCAGTCCTGACTCAGACAGGAAGTGACTACAGTGTGACCCTCACTGATAAGAATTTCCCCCTTTTTTATCTCTTTCTTGCTCTCAGAAGCCATTTTCTTCTAGGAAAGTGTTTTATAGTTGGAATTTCTTATCAGTGAAGGTCACACTGTAGTCACTTCCTGTCTGAGTCAGGACTGAGTCAGCCACTTACATACCTGATATTTACCTCTTTCAGGCAGAGAAAGAAAAAAAGGAACACAGCATAGTTATTTGTGTGCTAGGCACTGTACATACCCATGTCTATCTCATTATGCCACATGTCAGTTGTGGTATCCTTTAAGATACATTAGCCAAGCGTTTTCACAGGCTGCAGTGGTTTTGTAACTCTACCAAAAACGCTTGGTGTGCACCAGCACTAACACTGAATTCAGACGTGAAGCAATCAAGAGATGACAAGTTGTGTAATGTTTTTCCCATTCATTTTACCTCAGACATAGGCCCAATCGAAGGTGGTAGTTGAACTGTGTGCTCAGCAAACAGTTACCAAGTAGCAACAAGCAGTTGTGAGAGTTTGACAGGCTTTTCACTGCATATCAACTGCTCGTGCAAAAGGGGCCTCAGAAGCCGCTTGCTGCCTATCAACCGCTAGTGAAACAGGGGCCTAAGGGTAAGGGTAAACTTAATTAGATAAAGAAGGGGATTTCAGACATCAGGAGCAGCCCTGGAGAAGTCTTGGAGGCATGTATGTACAGAAAGTAAGGGCTCAGCCACACTTTAAGCGCTTTTCTGAGTGTTTGTGATTGATTAGTGCTTTCTGAGCGCTTTTTAAAAACAAATTGCTCCCATTCACTTGCATTAAAATTGTGGTAGAAATCGCAGTGATTTTTCGCCTACGCGATTTTTATGCGATATTAATGAAAGCGAATCAATCACAAGCGCTCATAAAAGCGCTTATAGTGTGGCTGAGCCCTATGAGACATTAGTAAGTCACTGAAGGAGCAGAGAGGGCCATTAAAGGTGTATGTTTTAGGAGGTTGGGACAGGAACTGTAGAGTCATATGAAGTCAAAGCATAGTAGCCTGAATTGTATTTTGAGGTGGACTAGAAGCCAGTACACAAATCACACAGCTTAAAAATCCTACCAGATATTCAAACCTGTCCCACACTGCACAAATAAGCAAATACATCTGTCTGGAGTTGGGTTGTACAACAAAGTATAAACAATTTTACACCTTACAAAACATCCCAAGTCATCATGGACCACACTCTTTCAACAAGATAAATGTATCAGTTTAGGGATTTATAAATATGACAATTTCCTTTGATGTGTTCCCTCCGGATAGGACGCACTCGGAGGGTGTTCATTAAACAGAGACCTACATGCCCTGACACTAAATTACAATCAGAGGCTACAAACTGGATCATTTCAAAGCAACACTTTCCAATCCTTTCTGCTCAGATTACACAAAAATAGCAAAAGTCCCCATAAGATTTAACCTCTCACCTCCATCTTCGAGATGCTGTGTGTTGTTTAACATGGCCATGACCCTTCCTGATGTTGTAAGGAAAGCATGATAAATTACACACAGTGCTTCAGTTACCAAGAAGCTTAAAGCAAAATTCTGCTTTCATCCAAACTGAATGGGCAACATAAAAGCAATGCAGCTTTAGAAAAATCAACACTATTTCAAATGTCATAAGCTGGGTACACACATATCACTGTCACCCACAGGGATTAGGAGTCGATCTCTTGGATGACAGAACAGAGCCAAGTGGCGTATAAATGCAATGCTAGCCTAGAGGCTAGCAATGTGTATTTTGCTGTCGAGGGCGGAAGGAGAGATGATATGCAGCTCATAGCTTTCAGTAGGTAGAGTGAGAAGGAGAGCAATGCACTCGGGATCGATCTTGTGTCTGTGTCACTAAAGGTACCCCATGCCTTGGCATACTTTGTCATTTGATGGACTGAACTCATACTTGCCTTGAATTACTTGTACTGGCTCTGCCCTTTACCCATATTGTGTATTTAAATGCTTTTGATCACGTGTTAAACTCAACAAAGATGAAATAATGTCTCTCTGTGCTGGTGCTGTTTAAGGCTAGAGGTGGACTGTGTACCCTCACTGCTGAGCTAATAGCTAATCCTTCATGTTAGAGAACGGAAAACTTAATTGTCTGGTGCTGGATTGTAACTCAGCAAGGAGAATGCTCCAGCACGCAGTGATTGTATATACCTGGTCTGTTTATGTGCGATGCAACAGAGGCAATTTAACGTGCAGTATCGCGCTGCAATTGAAGTCTACACAGCGTTCATCTGATGTGATCCAATGGATTTCAGTATTCCAACATGAAGCATGCAGTGCATAACAGTTAACAGTGGCAGTGAAGCATATTTTTCATTGACTGCATGCTTCACTGTGCAACTTTCCCCTTTGTTGTATTGCGTTCCTGTTTTTACAGGGAACGCAACTCAGCTCCTCACTGTGAACTTAGCCTAAGGGAACTAACGTTATTAGGGACAGTGTATTGCGCACCATTACATGGCACGATTCAAACCCTATGAACAGTTTGCACCTCATCCGTTGCTTTGCATGCAACGGATTCAGTTGTTACAACATTGAATATGCACAGCAATTTTTTTTTGCATTCTGCGTAATTTATAACACACTGCAACATTTCAGTTTAAAGTTAACCTTACACAAGTTTACACAAGACTGCAAACTCAGATTGCAAGCATGTATGAACACTGCAGGTAGTGAAAGAACACTGCACTTGTCTAGATGGTTGAAGTGGACACCATGAAACTACATTGCCCCTACTTATCTCCATAAGCAGATCGCTCTCTATGCTTTCTACTCTAGTTCTGCAGCATAGTTTTAACATCTACAACACGGCTTCAACAACAATGAACTAGAGGTGAACAAAACACATAATGCGGAAAAAAAAAGCAGCACATCATGTGAAACAGTTGGGAACAGCAGCAGCCAGAAGGCCATCACTGACACTGTGCTGGTATGGGTTGATACAGTACCTTGTTTCATTCTGTCCCATTAAGTAAGCCCAGTAAATGATTACAGCTAGGCTGTACCCGGCAGAGAATCCACCTTGCGTTGTAGCATTCCTTCTGCAATGCAGGGTGTGGTGAGAAGCAGGTGTATGGACCCGGGCCAATGCTGGCTATCCATACCACAGGGACTGAGTCACTTGAACAGAATCAGGAACAACAAGTACACAGGACTGCAAGTGCAGACTTTTTCTGCAGGCTGGAGTCAGACTATGGCTCACCAAAATCTGAGCGCTAATGAAAAAACACACAACTCCACTTATAAATGCTAAACTATCAGCTATTATATCAGTACCATACGCACAGCAAAAGAGAACCACCAGAGGCAAAGGTGTAGGGTTAGAAGATTTTTCACCTTCCATTCAGATTGAGGCCTGGAAGCCACTACAAAACGCTATCGCTAATCGCAAGCGTTTTGTATGAACAGTTTGTAAGTGATTTCATGAGCGGGGGGGGGGGGGGGGGGGGGTACTTATCCGTTAGCTGGGCGCATCCTCTAGGTGGCGACGAAACTCCACCAGAGTTACATCCTTCCCTACTATCCATGGCGGCCTGGAGGGGGAACAGTAATTAGTGCCACCTGCTGGATGCGCCCGGCTAACGGATAAGTACCCATGAGCGTTTTAGGGAGTGTTTTTAAAAAGTGTATCAATTTGCCAGCGGTTGTGTAGCGATAAGCATTTTAAAGTCTGATTGGTCCTTTCAATTAATTTTGTTACAGTGTACAGTGACTTTAAAACGCTAGCAAAATCGCTCCGTGCAGGTTTTGATGAGTGATTACGCCAGCGATGATATACTTTACATTGAAGCACAAATGTTAACAAAATGCTACATGTCCTGCGCTTGCGATTTTCCAAATCGCAAACGCTCCTGTGGAAGTTGCCCCATCCATTAACATTAGCTGAGCGTTTTGGGAAAACGCTAGCGTTTTCAAGTGCTCCCAAAATGCTCACAAAAACGCCTTTGTGGGTTCCAGCCCTCAGGTAGATTTTATATTGAGAATGTACGCTATAGAATGCTTTGATACAATGAACATAACTGCAGTTAAAGAATATAAATGTAGTATAGTCCTTTTTACATAGTAAATCACAATTTATGTTAACAGCTGAGAACAATGCAAACGAAACCTCCAATGCTGTCCCCACTAATGTGAATGTCCCCCTGGTGCACCATGTAAAGTGTATACATTACCTGTCCGTGGCCTGCGCTTGTGCCTCTGCTGCTCTGGGCACATTCTACCTCTCAATACACGCACGCCCCACGTGGTTTCCTAGTAAGCGCGCGTGTGACGTCACACAAGCACGCCCTTACTAGAAAACCAAGTGGGGCGCGTGTATATGCAGAGGAGGAATCCCGAAAGCCAGCAGGGGACAAGCGGAGGGCGCTGAGAGGTAATGTATACACTTTAAATGGGGACATTTTACATTAGGGGGACATTCACATTAGGGAGGTACAGCGTCAGCGGCGAGGTAGACATATGCGGCGCACAAGGGCGATTCCCGAAAGATTTAATGCTGAAATTAATCGGGAATCGGCCTGTAGTGTATGGGCAGCTGACAGATCTCTCTGATCAGATTCGATAAGGGCTTGTTCCCGCTAAGGGTGCTTTTGTTTTGTTTATTTGTTTTAAGCCCCAGCGATTTTCAAAATCGCCCTAAAAGCGCTTATGCAATGATTCCCTATGAGAGTGTTCTCATATGAGCGGTTTGGTTACGATCCGCTCACCAAAGCACTGCCTGTACCATTTTCAGGGCGATTTGCCTCGATGGAAGGTATAGGGAAATAGCAAAGCTCTTGAAAAAGCGCTTTGTATAGCGAATTCCCCAATACATTGTATTTATTCATTACTGACGTCAGTATGTGAAAAAAAATAGCTCTGCAAAAGCGATTTGAAAAGTGCATTACAAAAAATAGGTAAAGCGCAGGTAAGCGCCGGGAGTCTCTCGGTTGAATCTGCCCATAAATCACTAGATGTAAGGCTACCTTTAGGCCTGGAACCCACTAGAGCAGTTTTGAGAGTTTAGGGAGCGCTTTAAATCAGGGCTGTGGAGTCGGAGTTGGAGTCGAGGCAATTTTGGGAACCCGGAGTTGGAGTCGGAGTTGTTGTTTTCATAAACTGAGGGGTCGGAGTCCGGAGTCGGATGATTTTTGTACAAAATCCACAGTCCTGTTAAGTATTAGAGTGAGGAGTCGGAGTCTGGGCCATTTTGGGTACCCAGAGTTGGAGTCGGAGTCGTGGTTTCATAAACTGAGGAGTCGGAATGGAGTCGGAAGATTTCTGTACCGACTCCACAGCCCTGCTTTAAATAGACAAGACAAGACAAATAACATTTATATTGCGCTTTTCTCCTTGCGGACTCAAAGCGCCAGAGCAGAGCAGCAGCCACTAGGGCGCGCTCTATTGGCAGTAGCAGTGTAAGGGAGACTTGCCAAAGGTCTCCTACTGAATTAGTGCTGGCTTACTGAACAGGCAGAGCCGAGATTCGAACCCTGGTCTCCTGTGTCAGAGGCAGAGCCCTTAACCATTACACCATCAGCCAACTAGCAATTTCCCTAAACACTCGGTTAATGTAAAATGGATGGGACAGATTCCACTAAAGCATTAAGGAAATCAGAATCACAGGACATGCAGCATTTTGGGAGTGTTTCCATTCTAATGAATTGCATAGGAGCAGGGAAATCGCTACCAAAATCAATTGCAATACGCTATCACAAATCGCTAGCGATTGCGATAGCACTTTTTCGCTTTCTAGTGGGTTCCAGGCCTTAGGCCTGGAAACCACTAGGAGTGCTTTGTGATTTGAAAAGCTCTTGCTAATGTAATGTTATGGGTGTGATCCTACTGGAGCAATGTGATTTATTTTTTATTGAAAATGCCCCATAGCATTGCATTAGCAAGAGCTTTTTCAAATCACTAGCGCTTAGAAAAGTCTTCTAGTGGGTTTGAGCCATTAGGGCTAGTGCGCACTACAAGAGCTTTTCTGAGTACTTTGTAATTTTAAAAGCTCTTGGTAATGTTATCCTATGTGTGTTCTCACTGGAGCAATGTGATTTTCGTAATAACCCCCATAGCATTGCATTAGCAAGAGCTTTTACAATCACTAGCGTTTAAAAAGCTCTTGTAGCGTGCACCAGCCCATAGAGAGACTTCTCTCCCACCTCCTAAATGTCCCCCCAATAAGCAAATGGGTCTATTTCACACACTATTCTATATCATCTTCCAAGCCACCACCTAAACAGACGTATACATACTCATACTCAGGATAGAAAAATGCGATTGCAATCGCCTAGTGGTTGTGATCGTGATTTTTCATTGATGTTCTGTGAATTTGCCGTGACTGCATCTTGTGATTCTCATTCAGTGAATGAGGGAAGGAACACAATAGGCAGAACCGCATATGCATTTTCCACTATGTACTATGGAAACCGCATATGCGATTCTGCCTAGTGTGTTCCTACCCTGAAAATTGTAACAGGGCTTGAATTAGGGTATTTACACACAACCAACTTTAATTGGCCAATGACTGTCCAATTTTGACACTCCCATGTAAATGTGTTCCTCATATTCAAAATCTGTTGCCCGTTATACTACATCGATGTGGTAGAATTGGCCAATCAAAATTGGATGTGCATATGCAGCTTTTTTTGGAAACAGCACACAAAAGTTGTCCACTAATTTAGCCTAAAGCCTGGTACACACTTTCAATTATGATTGGCCAATCACTGACCAATTTTACTTCCTCTATGAAGTATGAGGGTTTTCCTACACAATCTGCTCATAGTATTCAACATCTGTTGACCCTCATACTACAGGGAGGTGGTAAAATTGGCTGGTGATTGGCCAATCATAATTGAGGCCCGGTGCACACCAAAACCCGCTAGCAGATCCGCAAAATGCTAGCAGATTTTTAAACGTTTTTTTTTCTCAGGCGTTTTGCGTATTGCTGCTGCAGATTTCAGTGTAGTAGATTTCATATATTGTTACAGTAAAGCTGTTACTGAACAGCTTCTGTAACAAAACCGCCTGGCAAACCGCTCTGATCTGCCGTTTTTCAGAGCGGTTTGCGTTTTTCGTATACTTAACATTGAGTCAGAAACACAGCCGGAATCCAAAAAATGCCTCACCCTGGGAGGATTCGTTTCTGCAAAACGTCTCCCGCTCTGGTGTGAACCACCCCATTGAGATACATTGACCAAGCATATCCGCAGCCGCAAGCGGCTGCAGAAATGCTCAAAAAGCCGCTCGGTGTGCACCAGCCCTCAAAGTGTGTACCAGGCTATACTGTCTGATCTATTACAGATCAGAAAAGCAGAACAATGGATTGCCCATAATATTAGCCACGGAGCTCTGTCCGTGTGCCAGGTCTTGCGTAAGTGGAAAACTCTGTTCTTTTCAGGAAGGGGGGGGGCTTAACTGCTTGCCGACCGCGTCACGCCGATGGGCCGTCAGTACCTCTGGCTACCTAATGCTAGAGGACACCTGTAGCTATGACAGGCAAGGGAAGGAAGGGAGAAGTGACAGCTGGGCCAGCCAGCATACTTGCGGTGCAGTTTGGTGAGGGTTTGTAGCTTCATGGAAGGCAAAGTGTAGGGCGCCAGGACCTCTGTGCCTATAGGCTCCAGTGATGTAAATCTAGGCCTGGAGTTTAGGCCTCTTTTCCACAAACTGTTGAGCTGTGTGTTCGGCAAGCAGTTATCAGGCAGCAGTGAGCAGTTACCAGACAGCAACAAGCAGTTACCAGGCAGCAGTGAGCAGTTGTGAGCGTTTGAGAGGCATTTCACTGCCTGTAAACAGTTCGTGGAAAAGAGGCCTTAATGCTGGGTACACACGAGGAGATTTCCCGTTCGATTTGCGGATCGATTCGAATAAATCAAACATGTTCGATTGGATTTCGATCGTTTTTTTCATGATAGGTATGCAAAATCGACGGAAAAAACGATCGAAATCCAATCGAACATGTTTGATTTAATCGAATCGATCCGCAAATCGAACGGGAAATCTCATCGTGTGTACCCAGCATCATGCACAGCCTACATGCAGCTAGTTAGAATAATGCGATCAGTTACAAGGCAGTACTGTAAACAGACCCATAGAATGGTACAGGCAGTGAGTTGACATGCAACACAAGGAGGGGAAAATTTGCATTATGCATTACATATAATATATATTCTATAGGGTGACACATTCAGTAAAGCAAACAGTACATACAAAGCATGCTTCACCGCACCTGTAAACGCACAAGTTATGGCAACATTAGCAATGTGATCACATTGTCAGACGCAATTCACCACTGTGAACGAAGCCTTACTTTGTAGCGCTGTTTTATTGCAGTCTGTGTCCCAGTACTTCCTATCCCAGTGGCAGTCGTCATGTAGATAGAGGGTAGAAATCCTGTGACATCTTATGTTTCAGTTACCATGGGTGAGAGAGGGTGGTGCTTAGACAGATGATGTCACCATTATCACTGATTCCCTCAAAAGTGATTCACTGACTAACCAGGAACAAACTCACAGGCAGGCAGTGAATGTCGGGATGACCAGACAAGTTTCTGGTATACAAGTCCTGGTTTAGTGCCAGAAAACAGTCTCTTCAACAAATCTCAAAAGTTGCAGTCCCATTATTTTTTTTATCCAGCAAGGTCCTTTGAAGTTTTTCTATCTGTGTCAAAAGAAATGCTTTAACTGAATATTACCAATATCCCTTTAACAAAAGATTCCAATCCCAGCAATTAACGTTCTGTAACTCCATCCAAGTCAGGCACGTTTATGTAACAGCGTAGTAATAAACAATGATCTGGTCTTTCAGATTTATTATTATTGTGGATAGAAATCTGTTTGCTGGCAGATTCCAGGGAGACGCAGAATAATATAAAACCGCGGAATGCAGAACAAAGGCCAGAACAGGGCGGTAATCTGAGTCATTTCAATGCTCTGCATACACTTAACAAGGGGACAGCGATCAAAGGACAACTGATACTTCTCCGATTTTCCAAGACTGCAGCAAGCCTCCTAGAGGTGAGGCTATTCAGCACCAGGACAATGAGGCACAGTTACCTTTGTACTCTGGCTGTGGCAGTTAACCCACCTGCTGCCACAGTCAGTATAGGACAGGGGTCTGCAACCCGCGGCTCCGGAGCCGCATGCGGCTCTTTTTCACCTTCGCCGCGGCTCCTAGGCGGCTCCGGTGTCAGTGGCTGCGGCGTGCGTGTGACGTGTGCTGTCGCTGGCCGGCAGCCTATCAGAGAGGCCGCCGGACTAGTGCAGTGCAGGGCTTCGGGCGGCCATTTTCCCGTAGCCCTGCAGTGTAATGCAGGCAGGACGTGACGTAGGAAGAGGATCGTAGGAGGTCGGGACAGGAGGAGATCGTGACAGGAGGTCTTCAGACTAGGTGAGTAAATGGGTTTTTCTTTTCAGATCTGCCGAAGGATTGTGCATATTGGGGTCAGATCTGCTGAAGGATTGTGCATATTGGGGTCAGATCTGCTGAAGGATTGTGCATATTGGGGTCAGATCTGCTGAAGGATTGTGCATATTGGGTCAGATCTGCTGAAGGATTGTGCATATGGGGGTCAGATCTGCTTAAGGATTGTGCATATGGGGGTCAGATCTGCTGAAGGATTGTGCATATTGGGGTCAGATCTGCTGAAGGATTGTGCATATGGGGGTCAGATCTGCTGAAGGATTGTGTATATGGGGGTCATATCTGCTAACGATTTGTGCATATGGGGGTCATATCTACTGAAGGATTGTGCATATGGGGGTCATATCTGCTAACGATTTGTGCATATGGGGGTCATATCTGCTAACGATTTGTGCATATGGGGGTCATATCTGCTAACAATTTGTGCATATGGGGGTCATATCTGCTAACGATTTGTGCATATGGGGGTCATATCTAACGATTTGTGCATATGGGGGTCATATCTTCTAACAATTTGTTTTATAATGGTTTTGCGGCTCCCAGTTTTTTTTCTCTTTTCGGAAACGGGTCCAAGTGGCTCTTTATGTCTTAAAGGTTGCAGACCCCTGGTATAGGAGGACCAGCTGCTAGAAAGGGCATGAAGGGATCATGGACAAGCAGGACGGAGGTTGCTTCTATAAGCAGCCGAGATATTAAAAACAAAACTCAACTGTTCTGTTTGTTTTTGTTTGCTGTTACACATAAAATGACATTATAGCCAACAGTGAGGGGGAGGGGAAGAACTTCATAGCAGGTACAGATCCTTTGCATTTGTCACTGTGACAATAACTACTTTGGGGAACAGTGTGTCTAGTATTCTCTGACAGAAAGGCACAGTCAGAGAATGGTGAATGAGATGCTTAGAATTCTGGCTTGCATGCAAATGATATGGAGTTTGAAACTAAGGCAATGAAAATAATCAGGAAATGCCCAATTCTAAGCGGCAAAAAATTTGAATGCAAGCTGGAATTAATAGAAAATCATCTTTAGGCCTCTGTCACAGTGGGACGTTAAAGTCGCACGTTAGAAAATGTGTTAACGTGGACTAACTCACAGCAATATTAAGTCTGTGCGACATTCACAGTGCGCACGTTGCGTTGTGTGTAACGTGTAGCAATATTTAGAAAGTGCTGCATGCTGCGTGTTTAGCAATACATTTGCTGCATTATGTGTGTTGCGCATGCTCAGTAAGGTTTCTTTAAAAAAAAAATGTAACGCATGCGCCATTTTTGTTCCATCAGTATGTAACGAAAACGGCGCACCAAGAGACACATAATGCAGTGCAAAATAGCGTCCAGTTTCGTAACCTACATGCGCTGCGTTAGGGGCACGAAAAAGTAGCCGGGTGGGGCAAGATGAGAGAATGCAGGGCCGGCGCTTCTCTGCACAATTCTGCTTACAGCAGAGGAGGAGAGGAGCCGATGATAGCCGGGTGGTCACTAAAACTAGCCGGGTGGAGCACCCGGCTAAAAGAGCCTGGGGAGAACACAGGTCTTAAGGCTCATACACACATCAGACTATAGTCTTTGGAAAATGAAAGATCACAGACCAATCTTACCACCCTTCATGTAGTATGAGAGCCATACTCTACACAGTCTTTTCTATGGAGCTGAACTCCCCATCAGAAAAAAATCTTTGCAAGATGCTGAACACACAGATCTTGTACAGACACAAAAGATCAGTATCTGCAAAAGATCTGTTCCTGCCAGAAATCCATTCCTGCAAATTGCAATGATAGTCTATGAGATCTGCAGATCATCATACACACATGATTTAACTGACATTCATCTGCAGATCAGATCCACCAGGATGGATTTTCAGATCTGCGGATGATTGCTTGATCTGCAGATGAATGTCAGTTAAATCATGTGTGTATGATGATCTGCAGATCTCATAGACTATCATTGCAATTTGCAGGAACGGATTTTTGGCAGGAACAGATCTTTTGCAGATACTGATCTTTTGTGTCTGTACAGCATCTGTGTGTGCAGCATCTTGCAAAGATTTTTTTCTGAGGTGGAGTTCAGCTCCATAGAAAAGACTGTGTAGAGTATGGCTCTCATACTACATGAAGGGTGGTAAGATTGGTCTGTGATCTTTCATTTTCCAAAGACTATGGTCTGATGTGTGTATGTGGCCTTAGTGTGTAAGAGGCCTTAAGGCCCTGTACCCACTAGCTAAAAAAACTGACCGTTTTCACATCGGAAAAATAGACCTGTTCACGGATCCCATGTTATTTATAGGATCAGTACGTACTAGTCAGTCTGCAATGGATCTGTTCATCCGCTGCGGCAAGTGGACTGCAAAACTGGAACCTACACGATAATTCCAGTCGGAGTAACGCATAGCATGCTGTGCGTTTAGGGCCCGTTTCCACTGGCGTTTATGATACAAGGCGATCACCACATCAACTCGCATCCCTCCGCAGGTACTTCCGGTTGTTGTACGTACAATCGGATGCAGCTTCCCGCCAGCGGCTATGGAGAATTGGATGTGTCCTGCGGAAAACTGCAGCATGCTATCCATAATTTCCCCTGCATCGCGTAGGTCAATTCACATCAGTGGAAACTACTCCAATGACGTGAATTGGTTGAATTCATTCTTGCGGTGCGATGTGGTGCGGTGATCACATAGCACCGCGTGCAGAGGAAATGGGCCCTTAGTGCACAGCGTGAGCGTTTACAGTGGCAGTGAAGCATACTTTCATTGTGCTGTATGCTTCACTGCATGTGACACTGTGACTTTTAGACCCCATAACATGCACAGTGTGAAACGACCCTTAATGTGTACATTATAACTCACAATATGACCCTTATTCAATTCACTTTTTCTAAGTATCTCCAAGGAGATAATGTTACATTTTCTGTTTTAAAACAACCTTTCAGCACTTGAAAAATTGAAAAAGTACCAAAAACTATGTGAAAAGGTGTCAAAATGATTCTGAGTATCTTCTTGCTTGCTGGTGGCTTAAAGGCATTTTATTGATAACGTGTTAAAATAACACCTAGGAGAAAAAAAAGTGAATTTGTATAAGGGCCATAGTGTGCATTGCAATTATGCAATGCGCAGTGTGAATCCAGTGTAACTAAGCCCCTTTAAGGCCTCTTTTCCACAGACTGCTGATAGGCAGTGAAATGCCTCTCAAACGCTCACAACTGCTCACTGCTGCCTGGTAACTGCTTGTTGCTGCCTAATAACTGATTGCCGAGCACACAGCTCAACAGTCCGTGGAAAAAAAGGGGCCTTCATGAGCACTAGTTCTCCTCTGCCCTTGAATTCCCAGTTTTTGGCATTAACTATGGTATACATGCACACAATAGGCCTTGTTCACACCATAGGCGTTTTTGTAAAATTTTAAGCGCAGGCGATTTTCAAAATCACCCTGAAAGCGCTTGTGTAATGATTCTCTATGAAAGAGTTCATATCAGAGCGGTTCATTTGCGATCCGCTTTAAGAAGCGGTGCTTGGGCTATTTTTGAGGCGAATTGCCTCAATGGAAGGTATAGGAAAAACGCAAAACACTCACAAATTCGCTTTGGCAAGCGATTGCGTGAACGTTTAAAAAAATACATTGTATTTTTTCCAGATTGTTTTCCAGATCAAAAGATGGAAGCGCTCTGCAAAAGTGCTTACCAAACCGTCCACAAAAACGAGCGAACACGCAGAAAAACGCGGAAAAATAAGCCCACTGCGGACGGACACGCGAGCCGAACGCAATCTGAATAAGGCCTCTTTTCCACGGACTGTTGATAGGCAGCGAAATGCCTCTCAAACTCTCACAACTGCTGCCTGGTAACTGCTTGCTGAGCACACAGTTCAACAAGCCTGTGGAAAATAGGCTTTACAGAAAGAGAATTCATTTGGTAGATGGGACATTTTAATTTATGCTGTGAATAAGTGTTCCACTATTGATCTAGTCTGGTTTTTGTTACCAGTAACTAGCCCTTAGGTGTGCATGTTACCTACTTTCTTTGAAGTCAGTGCATATTAAGCCTTTCGGTTTCAATGACTAATAACCTGCACATCACTGACACACTTTATAGAGTACATAGAATAACTCTTGCTGCTAAGGAATGGTGCCATCATATTATTGTGTTGCTGTGATGCTGCATATGAGCACACTGCACCTACAATTGGATGACTATGTTCACTTCTCTGCATTGTCATGGATCATGTTATCCAAAAGCACTGTCTGCAGTGTGTTTCTGGCTAACATGCACAAAAACGCCATAGTTCCATAGCAACTAACCATGCTATGAAATAGCGCACACATTTTTTTTACATGTAGAGAGTGCGGCGATGTGCTTTGTCATGCCATGTTGCAGAACAGACATTATGCAACGCACATAGTGTAAGCTTAAACTAAAAGAGGCAAACACACCTCCAGCCCTGATGCGTACAAGATGAATCGGCACCGCGAGACTTGGGTGCAGGAGAGGAATCGGCGCAGGATACAGCCGGTAAATGGCTGATCCTGCTGCCGCACAAGTCCCAGCTTGTTAATTACTATTCCCCCTCCAGGCCGCCATGGATAGTGGGGAATGATGTAATTCGGCTTTCAGTTATTGCTGGAGGCCGAATTACAGTGTTTTAAATACAACTTCAGCCCCGTCTTCTGACGGCGCCGAAGTTACACTCTGTGCGCTGCTATAGCCGTAATACCTATTACGGCCTATGGTGGTGCCGGCTGCGCCCAAATCTCCTGTGCTGGATTCTTAGTGTTTGGTCCTGATTGCCCAACTTTACCAAACTTATATTGTTCTTATCTTATCTTATATGTATCTTATATGTTCATATAAGTTACACAAAATCTTCGCTGAACATCTATAAAACTGATCTTCACATTACGTTTCAGAGTAAAAAGTAAAAAAAAAAAAAAAAGTCTTGTCCCTCCATCCCCCACAATTATACAGCCCCCTCCCTGCACAAGCAGAGCACTGCGTGATGCTGATGTAAGAGGCTGGGGAGGCTGCCTCCTCTCTGATGAGAATCATGTGAGGCTACAGGAGTGAAGAAAACCCGCTCTCTACGCCAAACTCTCTCATGTTTCTGTACTAGAGGAAGCCTCTCCTCAGTAATGTACCTCTATAGCTTTTATGTGAGAAAGTTTCATATCAAAAAGAAAATCTGGGTGACACTCAACGGCTGTCAGTTAATAAAGCATTGTTCTGCTAACTAGAGCACTTCCCCATGGGATGTGTGAGGCAATTTGTACTTTGCCCCGGTAAGCTGAGAAATGGGAGAGGTTCCATTTCCTCCCTCTGCTCCTCTAATGTCTGATGTCATTGTGCTCAGCAAGAATTTTCACTTGGAACCCTCCCTCCTCCCCTTTATTGGCTGCCTGATAAGCCCAGAGTGCTTTAATACCAATAAAGCAGTGGATTGTTCAGTTTGCCTCTCCAGAGGCGCCAAAGAATTACAATTTATAACATGTTGACACAGACAAACTGTGCCTCTATGGTAGATGGAGGTGTTAATATCATCAATGCATTAGGCAGACGCCATGATGACCAAAGTATGTTATAACAAATGAAGGGCAGGTAAGTAAACACAACGTACAACACATAACCAACACACACAAAGCAAATAATAAAACATTTACCAGAGAATGTTCTAACCACAAAACCACCTCTCTGCAACACAAGTGACTCACAGAATTAAAGCTAATTTGTAAATAGTTATACAGCAAAATACATCTGACCATACAACATACATGGGAAAATACCCTGCCTGCATCACCACAACAGCTAGGTTATGTTCACACTTTCATCAAGAACAAGGAGATCAAATGCAGTAATCCACTGCAACTATTATCTTTAGCTGCTTTAAACAGATATAAGGAGAATTTACATTGGGCGCCACTTCGTGCTGGTGCCAAGCAGGCCAAATCGTGTCCTTGTTGGATATCTTGGTCGTGAAGACAGATGGTAAACAGATTGTAACTCAGTTTGAGGGCTTATTCACAGTGGGACGTTGCAGAGCTGCGTTATAAACTCTTATAATGCAACTTACTGCACTGCAATGCTAATCCTATGGGACATTTACAGTGTGACGTTTGCGTCGCATTGTAACGTGTAGCATTATGGTAACGCACTGCTGCAGTGCGTTACCTCTAAACGCACACGTTACCAGGTACAGGAAAGCATACTTTCCATTGCCTGTATAGTTTACTTTACTTACTGTTAACGTCGGTAACGCAGCGTTAATGTGCGTTACCACCGTTTTTGTTGTGTTGTGTTGTAATGCTGCGTTGTGACTTTAACGTCGCATTACAACGCAACGTCCCACTGTGAATGTAGCCTCAGAGAATTTTGCTCTTATGCAGCCCACATTAGGGAAAATATCCCAAAACATCAATCTGCAAGAGTGAAGAGCCTTTTAACTAATAAATTCAAATTTATAGTGAAGTACACATTAGGGCTGGTCCACACTACAAGAGCTTTTTCTAAGCGCTTGTGATTTGAAAAGCTCTTGCTAATGTAATGCTAGGAGTTTGTTCTCACTGGAGCCATGTGATTTTATAAAAGTCGCCCAAAGCATTACATTAGCACGAGCTTTTCAAATTGCTAGCATTCAAAAAGCTTCTGCAGTGTGAACCAGCCCTAAGGACTATTCCCCATAGGAATCGGGACTAAGGGCTCATCCATACTATAAGCGCTTTTCTAAGTGCTTGTGATTAATTAGCCCTTTTTAAAAATCGCTCCCATCGTAACTAATCGCAAGGTTATTATCGATTGTTCACATTTACTGTACGATTATTTCTTCAAATTCGGTCATAATATCCAACTATTGGATTGATTTTATCCTATTTAGCAATCGACCAAAGAATAATCCACTATCGATTGCCTTCATAAACGGCAAATTTTCTATACAATTTGATTGTAAAAATCACATCCAAAGAACGCATTTGGTCAAAACATTGTACTGTTAATGGGCACCTCTAGGCAAGCGGAGTGTAAATCAATTCAGTGATACAGACAATGATTCCCTCTGGTATCATGCTAGGCCTGAGCACAGTCATCTTGGAAAGTTGTGGTAATTTCACATTAAAAAGTAATCACGTGGCCCCGCGTAGACAAACTTCTCACGGATCGGGAACATTGGCAAGTGTGCATGCTTGTGTATGCATGGAGGCTAATGAGCTCTGTAACGCAGAACTTCAGACTAAACTGGAGGGAAGGCTAAAAACTAGATGGCAATAAAAACAATGGTTTTAGTTCAGTGCAAACATCTCTGTCAGGTATTTATCATATCAGCATTGCAGAGATTCCTCTCATGTCCTCAGGCTCGGTTCACATGGAACTGGATTGCCAACAGCCAGCCAGAGCGCATAGTGCAGTGGTTGCTCCTATGAGCATTGTGGTCCGGTTGGAGTCCGGAACAGATGCTTTTCCACCACATGGATCTGAGGAAAACGCATCTGCTGTCTGGGAAATCATGCCGGTTGGATTTTTGCTTTGCAGTTCCCACAACAGATCTGTTGCAAACTGAAAATTGTGAACAGATCCAATTAATAGTATAGGTTTGATGTGCAATTCGGCGAAGCGAGAGACAAAAAGGTGTTTTGGGAACCGAGCCTCAGACTGGCAGGACAGAAATGAAGGCAAGTGTTCTAAGCAGGGTGCACAGCCAGCAATAAAAACCTGACATAGGTCCCAGCCCTTCCCCACTTTTTTCCAAGTCAAAAAAAATGAAAAAAATACTGTTAGGGCTCATTCACACTATGGGCTTGATTCACTAAACCATGATAACTCATATCACGGCAGCAATCGCAAATTTTCAAACGAAAACGAGGCTGTTTTGGGGTGAAAATTCAAGATAGCACGTGAAAATTTTCGTGCACAAATTCAGAAATCGCGTACAAACGTGAAAATACACGCGAAAACGGACGTGATACGAGTTATCACGGTTTAGTGAATCAAGCCCTATGAGCGCTGCTGTCAGTTATGACATACTACACACAGTGTGCGATCCACATGGTAGCATTAAAGTCCATATAGCGACTGTGTGTAGTGATGTAATGCGGACAGGAACATTTTATTGCACAATGCACACAATTTCACATACGTATTAGTACGCCGCCGGTGAGCTCTGCGTAGGGTGAGCTGAATTACGGTGGTCGCTGGTTCCCCGAATTACCCTTACACGCCCCACGCACTTTAGCATTGCTTTTATTGCGGCATCTAGTTTTAGCGGTGGGCTCACAAAACCATCTGCTGCACACAATTTCCCCTAAGGTTCTACATCCGTGCTATAATGCACTACGAAACACATGGCAGGAACGCATGCACGAAATCTGGTTCATACAGGCGTTGTGTAGTGTGATAGAGCCCTAAAATGTCACTTTAATAAGCAGACCAAGAGGCAAGCATAATAAAGCTTTGAAGTCTGCCAAAACCCATGCACAAAAACTAACAGCTTATCATATTTAACAAGACATGAGCCAACAAATAATGTAAGAATGCAGCAATAATGCCAAAGCAGAAATCTGCACAGCACAGCCAAGCTTTCAGAGCTTTACAGTATGATCATCAGGGCTGTGGAGTCGGAGTCGGAGTAATTTTGGGTACCCGGAGTCAGATTTCATAAACTGAGGAGTTGGAGTCGGATGATTTTGTACAAAATCCACAGTCCTGGTAAGTATTAGACTAAGGAGTCGGAGTCGGAGCCATTTTGCGTACCTGGAGTTGGAGGTTTCATAAACTGAGGAGTCTGAGTTGGAGTCGGAAGATTTTTGTACCGACTCCGCAGCCCTGATGATCATTATTCTTTTACACCAGTCAGCCACAACATTAATGGCCCATTCACACTTAGAAGCACAAAACGCCGGCGATTTTTGCTGGCATTTTAAGGGAGTGATGTTTCAGTGATTTCACACGGAAAAATCACTGGACAGTGCAGCAATTTCTCCGTGATCGTGCTTAGCGCTTCTATAGCACTGAAACACGATCGCCGGGAAATCGCCTGAAAATGGTGCAGGCTACTCGTTTGTGTTTCACGATTTGCGGCTATTAGCGCAAATTGTTCAAGTAAGAACGGGCCAGTAGGGTTTTATTAAACTAGCGCTTTCAAAAGCGCTAGCGTTTGAGCATTTTGCCGAAATCACCGGCAAAACACTCTAGTGTGAATGGGCCCTAAAGCCAGTAACAGCGGAAGTGAATAACACTGATTATCTCACAATGGCACATGACAAGCGATGGGATATATTAGGCAGTAGTTACTTCTAGAAGGTTATATTGTATGTTTCAAGTATTAGTATTGCATTTTTATCACGCCATCATCTTCCATTGTGCTGTACTATGGAAGAAAAATACATAATACACAGACATTGGTATACATGACAATACAGAGATTGGTACGTAATATAGAAGTGCTAGAGTAGACCATATCATAAGTTACAGAAACAATTATATGGGGATTAACAAAACATGCAGCATTCAAGACACAGAAGGGAGGGGGCCCTGCACTTGCAAGCTGGCAATCTAAAAGGTAGCAAAGCAGTAAAAATGCACATCTGAGCAACCTGGATTGGGCCAAATTGTGGTGCTTAGACAACTAGATAACAGCATCTTCAAAAAACAGGTCTCAGGGCCCGTTTCCACTAGCGCGAATTCGCATGCAGACAACGCATGCGGATTCGCATAGGCAATACAAGTGGATGGGACTGTTTCCACTTGTCAGTTTTCATTTGCGTTTTTATGTGCAGGACTTTTCTGCACGGTAGACCCTGCAGAATTCGCCTGCGTGTGGAATGCAGGCGAATCGCAGGCAATGTATTTAATAGGGAAATCGCATGCGTTTTTTGCATGCGTTTTTTGCCGCGATTTCGCGTGCGATTTCGCATTGAAAGTAATGTAAATTGACACAGGCAGTGACATGGTTAAAATCGCATATACCCTGCCTATGCGAAATCGCATGCGAAATCGCGGCAAAAAACGCATGCGGAATCGCATCCGCATGCGATTTTGTCAGCGGTGATATGCGGCGATTCCGCACCGCACTAGTGGAAACGGGCCCTCAGGGTTTTCTCAGTACATAGTGGTTAGGGATGATCAGTGAGATGCAAATAATTTCAAGCTGATGCAGGATTAAGCAAATTTATGCAGCTTGAAAATGGACCAATCGAATTTTACCTCAGCAGGAGTTCATTGGTTCATTTTCAAGCTGCGTAATTTGTGCATACAAAATTTGCATAATGCTGCATCAACTCAAAATTATTTGCATCTCATTAGTGCAGTGGTGCAAGAGAGGACAAGTGGTGAACCAGCGGCAGGGCATCCAAGTCTCATTGATGGGAAGTGAATGTTGGCCTATCTGGTATAGTCTCGTAGAACTAAACTAGCACAATCTACTGGGAAACTGAATGCTAGCCAGTAGAGAAAGGTGTCAGAACACATTATGCAATGCAGCTTGCTGTGTATGGGGGGGGGTGCAGCCATAGATGCTGATCCCTCTCCACCACCAAAATCACAGACAGTAAATGCCACAACTGGGCCAGTGTCGGAGCAGTGCTTTTCAGCGCTGCTAGCTTTGGGCGCAGCCAGCGCCGCCATAGACTGTAATGGGAATCAGTCTATAGCGGCGCTCAATGAGGAAGGTCGGCTCCGTCAGAAGACGGAGCCGAAGTTGTTTAAAAAACACAATAATTCGGCCTCCAGCAATAGCTGGAAGCCGAATTATTTCATTCCCCCACCATCCATGTCGGCCTGGAGGGGGAATAGTAATTAAAACGCCCCGGACTTGTGCAGAAGCAGGACCAGCCATTTAACAGCTGGATCCTGCGCCCAAGTCTACCAGCGCCGTATTCAAATGTACGCGCCAGTGTGGCCTAGTCTGATGAACCATGATTCCGTTATCCAAATTGAGCATATTTGGGATGCCCTAGAAAAATGAGTCTAAACCTACGTTACCCCAGTTCACAGCTTGATGGACATAAAGAATCTACTGTTCATGTCCTCCTGTCAAACACCATAGGAAACCTTCACAGGTCTTAAGGTTTTAATGTTTTGGCTGATCAGAATATACAGCCTGGTCATCTTAAAAGACACTATACGAAGTAAGAAACAAAGAAGGGTCCATACAGTCCATACAACAAAGGGGATAGAAAATACAAGTGTGACAGTGACTACAGCAAAACACACAGATACTACAAGAAAACAACAGGGGAAGAACCCTGCCCCCGAGAACTTACAATCTAAGGGGGAAGCATATACAGTATGTGCGTTAGCTACTGCTGCAAAATTGAGCAATGAAAGGGTTACCACTTCTGAAAGCAGGATGCCTCCAGCCCTCTGGAGTGAGGCCACTGAAACGGAAACTCTGTACTCAGTGGCCAGGGACAGACAAGGAAAGATCAGCAGAAAAAAAAATCCCAGCTAGCAGGAAATCCGTCAGCGTGTAGGAATCTATGTGCTTAAACCTTAATCATTCACACGCTGACCTCTCTCAGTCTCCTATCTCCGGAGCTGGTTATGAAAAGTTTAGAAAATACCTACATTAATGAGGCGGAGAGCTCCCAAGACAAAGCTCCAGGATAAACATCGACAAGCTTGTAAGTCATTTTCAGCAAACTGTCACACAAATACAGTGGAAAAACCCTGCCTTCACCATGAAAACCTCACTATAATCACAACACTAGAGAACTCAGCCCAACAGTTTGGGGTAACAGCAGCCTAAATAGTAATTAAAGCACAGCAATGTGCACAAGCTCAAGAAAGAACAGATATCTAACAGAGATTATTAAAGCAGCAGTCGAGCACTATACTGGGTTAGCCATCAGTAAAATCAGGATGTTACCATTTATTGGCTAATTTAAAAAGTAAATGTCAGAGCCTGTCACAGGCTCTATCTTAATGAGGACAACTCGAGAGGTGTCCTCATTAATACTTACCTGGCCCAACATCTTCGGGTAGCAGGTGATGCTCCGCCTTCCCCCCGAACCCCTCAGCAGAGCAGTAGTGGACATGTTTCCGAAGACTGCTTAAGCTCTTCAGAAATCTCCACCTGGTCTGCCGCAGCCCGTCCCACCTTGACAGCCACCAATTAATTAGACCGCGGCTGCTGAGCTGCCCCGCAGATGGGAGATGGCCAGAGCCTCGGTGCAGATTTAAAAAATAAATTTGCCCAGGCCTATATCTGGGGGGGGGGGGGGTAATCGCAATCACCTGCCTGGAGTGTGTATCATGACAGGCTCTGTCATGTTCATTTTTACTTGGTATTCTTTAAAAGAAAAAGGGTAAGCTTGCGGCGTATAAACCTTCTTCACACTATTCCTGCAGAGTTCATTAAACAAAAAAAAACACTCTTAAACATGAGGACTCAGTTGACAGCACATTTCGGCCTACTGAGGTGACAACTCCAGTGACTGCTTTATTTGATTGCAAAAAGATATTACCATTTCCCTTCCAGAGAAGGGCCATTCAAGGACATGTTTAGATTCAGCCACCTGGGTTCAGTGTCAAAGCTGCTTTCAGCTACATGTTTGTGGCAATCACTAATGCATTCTCCTTTCCGTAGGATGCATGTCTATCTTTCCATCTAACGCAATGGTTTCTCTTTCATGTTTTGCATGACTAATAGCCTCAATCTGTTTACCAGGCTGAATATAGAACTACACAAGGATGCTGCAGCTCTCCTGCAACTTATTGGGAAGAAGTAGATAACTAGAAGAACTGTCTCCCCCACACAATGGCCTGGCTAGATTTGCAGCAGTGTATATGTCACCTGAAGTCTTTGCATGACCTCACTATTCCCAACCCCCCTGCATGCACTGGGCAGGTCCTGCTTGCATGGGTATGTATCCAGAACCTAAACAGTGTGTACAGCACTCCTACTGTGTGTCCAGAACACATACAGTGTACAACACGCCTACTGTATATCCGCAAACCATACAGTGTACACAGCACTACTGTGTACACTGTATATGAAGACAGGATCTCGTGTCTGCTTTTGGGAGGCAAGCCCACCACTTCCTCCAAGCAATTTTTAAAAATGTTATTGACTTTTATCCTGCTGGCGCCTCTGTTCTACATACGAATACAGCACTACTACTGTGTATCCAGAACCCATACAGTGTGTACAGCACTCCTACTGTGTATCCAGAACACATTACAGTGTACAACACGCCTACTGTATATCCGGAAACCATACAGTGTACACAGCACTACTACTGTGTATCCAGAACCCATACAGTGTGTACAGCACTCCTACTGTGTATCCAGAACCCATACAGTGTACACAGCACTCCTACTGTGTATCCAGAATGCATACACTGTAAACAGCACTCCTACTGTGTATCCAGAACCCATACAGTGGACGCAGCACTCCTACTTTGTATCCAGAAACCATACAGTGTAAACAGCACTCCTACTGTGTATCCAGAACCCATACAGTGTACGCAGCACTCCTACTGTGTATCCAGAACCCATACAGTGTACGCAGCACTCCTACTGTGTATCCAGAACCCATACAGTGTACGCAGCACTCCTACTGTGTATCCAGAAACCATACAGTGTACGCAGCACTCCTACTGTGTATCCAGAACCCATACAGTGTACACAGCACTCCTACTGTGTATCCAGAAACCATACAGTGTACGCAGCACTCCTACTGTGTATCCAGAACCCATACAGTGTACACAGCACTCCTACTGTGTATCTGGAACGCATACACTGTATATAGCACTTCTAATGTGTATCCAGAACCCATACAGTGTACACAGCACTCCTACTGTGTATCTGGAACGCATACACTGTATATAGCACTTCTAATGTGTATCCAGAACCCATACAGTGTACACAGCACTCCTACTGTGTATCTGGAACGCATACACTGTATATAGCACTTCTAATGTGTATCCAGAACCTATACAGTGTACACAGCACTCCTACTGTGTATCCAGAACCCATACAGTGTACAACACTCCCACTTAAAGTGAATCTGGGGCCGTGCAGCTCCACTTCTGTATTCATGGCTGTGCTGTAGTAATCTGAGTAATCTAAGGCTGGCTTCCCACTGTGGATTGGCGTTAGCCAAAAACAGGCCTTCAGGTAATACTGCGTTACTATGTGGTATTCCCAGTCTGGCATCCATCCAAGCAGGAAGTGACATGTGCTTGCGGTCACTTCCTGTTTCAGGTATATGGAAGTCCACAGAAGCGTATTTTAAAAATACGCTTTGGCGCATGCGCGTTGCAACGTCGCCACACCACCGCCACCAACATTTTAAAATCCCTGTGTCGCCATAGACTTACATGACTTCCGGTCCACCGCACGTCGACGCAGATACACGCGGTAACGTCGCTTTGGAAGCGCGTCAGATTAAGCACTTCCAGCGCACTGCAGGTAATATGAAAGCAGCCATAGACTTTCATTGCCCTGAGCATTTCAGCCTAAACAAACATACTGTCATCAAGTTACATTAGTTATGTTAATTAGAATAGACAGGTAATATAATCTCTTACTCACCCTGTTTTAAAAGAACAGGCAAATGTTTGTGATTCATGGGGGCTGCCATCTTTGTCATGGGGGCAGCCATCTTTTTGGTTGAAAGGAGGTGAAAAGCAGCAGGAGACACAGTTCCAACTATCCTGTGTCCTGATTACATCCCTCCCTCTTGCACATGCTAGGCTTCAAAATGTCAAATTCAAAATGTAAAAAAAAAAATAAAAAAAAAAAAAAAAAAATTGCACCAAAACAGCAGAACGAGAACAACACAATCAGAAATCCCATCATGCCTTGCACAGCATCAGGGGAAAAAAGCCCGGGCAGTTTTCTTCTGTGCAGCTAAAAATGAGGCTTGTATAAGAGAAACAAAGTTCTGATGCTGTGAAACTGTTAAAGAAACACAAAGCCTTTTCAGTGCTGCTGAGTCGATTTTTAGTCCGGAGGTTCACTTTAAAGAGACTCTGTAACAAAATGTAAGCCTTATTTCTTCTATCCTATAAGTTCCTATACATGTTCTAATGTGGTCTGTCTTACTGCAGCCTTTCCTAGTTGCACAGTGCCTGTATTATCTCCAGGGCTGTGGAGTCGGAGTCGGAGTAATTTTGAGCACCCGGAGTTGGAGTCAGAGTCGTGGTTTCATAAACTGAGGAGTCGGAGTCAGGAGTGGGATAATTTTTGTACAAAATCCACAGCCCTGTTAACTATTAGACTAAGGAGTCTGAGTCATTTTGAGTACCCGGAGTCGGAGTAGTGGTTTCATAAACTTAGGAGTCGGAAGATTTTTGTACCGACTCCACAGCCCTGATTATCTCTGTTATATAATCTAATCTTCTTTCCTCTATCGGCTCTGTCGGGCTCAGGCACTCAGACAGGAATGTGCTGCTCTCCTTGTGATAGAATAGAAGCTATACACACCCTCTCCAGGCCCCCTGCAGGCTCTGTATGAGTCACAGACTGAGCTCCTCTTAGCCTATCACATGCCATGTCTTTTGTTTGTAAACACTGCCTAAAACTGGCAATTACAAGCCAGGATTGCAGCAGGGAGTGTCAGAAACAGCACACAGGGGCCCAGGAGAACATAATGAATAGAATGGTATGCTTTTTATTGTAAGAATTTTAGAGTACAGATCCTCTTTAAAGAGAACCCGAGGTGTGTTTAAAGAATGTTATCTGCATAAAGAGGCTGGATCTGCCTATACAGCCCAGCCTCTGTTGCTATCCCAAACCCCACTAAGGTCCCCCTGCACTCTGCAATCCCTCATAAATCACAGCCGTGCTGTGAGGCTGTGTTCACATCTGTAGTGTCAGTCTCAGCTGCTCCCCCGCCTCCTGCATAGCTCCGGTCCCTGCCCCCGTCCCTTCCCTCCAATCAGCAGGGAGGGAAGGGATGCAGGCGGGGACTAGAGTTCTGCAGGAGGCGGGGAGAGCAGCAGACTGACACTATAGAGATAAACACAGCCAGCTCTGACAAGCTGTTTGTCAGCAGCGTGGCTGTGATTTATGAGGGATTGCAGAGTTTAGGGGGACCTTAGGGGGGTTTGGGATAGCAACAGAGGCTGGGCTGTATAGGCAGATCCAGCTTCTGTATGCAGATATTATTCTTCAAACCCACCTCGGGTTCACTTTAAGTGAAAATAAACTTGTGAGACAATTCATTGTATGCATAGTATTCATAGTAAATCTAAAGTTAGTAACATAGAGCACAGTCTCATATTTTAATTTTCAATTTCAGGACTTCATTTTTAATACAGAATTTTGAACAGCAGCCATGACAGTCGAAGTAAATTCTGCTTTGTTAAGCTGCAAAATAAACAGAAGTAATGACCGTTTAAACTTCCCATCAATAAAATGTTAGCAGCAGTAAATTCTCAGTCAGATAAAACGGTTTAGCCTTCTATCCTCTCCACATACTGGGTGGTTTTCTGTACAATTTAATAATAAAAATCTGATTGCATGATCACATCTGATGAAAATATTGTATTGTCAATGGGAACCTTTAGACATCCACAAGCAACAGAGACGTCAGATTTGTAATTATGGTCCAACCCCCCTCAGAGCTATTGATGCACATTTAGCCAGTTGTAGCTGTATCTGCAACAGAACACTGAAGAAAGAGGGTAAATGAAGACACCCCAACACCAGTTATTAGCAGGTAAACACTAGCAATATGATAATAACACATGGTTTTCTACCACAGAGCAATAAAACATATTATATGTAGACAGGATTCCCTATATATAGATTTACCATGGCAACAAACATCAGTATGTCTGATGTGTATATCAAACCAGAAGACACACTATACAGATCAAACCAAAAATTACTTCCCAAATATCTGTATTGCCTTCAAGATTCCCTATTTGTACCAGTCACACACCAACTCTCTTGTCACTGACCTTGTTGACACTTTCTATGTCCCCAGTACTGACATCACCACTGCTCTGACACAGGACAAGTTAGGTTCTGTGTCCCCTGCACTGACACCATCACAGCTCTGGCAGAGAATAAGTCACTTTCTGTGTCCCCAGTACTGACACCACCACTGCTCTGACATAGGACAAGTTAGTTTCTGTGTCCCCAGTACTGACACCACCACTGCTCTGACACAGGACAGGTTACTTTCTGTGTCCCCTGCACTGACACCATCACTGCTCCGACACAGGACAAATCACTTTCTGTGTCCCCTGCACTGACACCATCACTGCTCCGACACAGGACAAGTCACTTTCTGTGTCCCCAGTACTCACACCACCACTGCTCTGACACAGGACAGGTTACTTTCTGTGTCCCCTGCACTGACACCAACACTTCTCTGACATAGGACAAGTTAGTTTCTGTGTCCCCAGTACTGACACCACCACTGCTCTGACATAGGACAAGTTAGTTTCTGTGTCCCCAGTACTGACACCACCACTGCTCTGACATAGGACAAGTTAGTTTCTGTGTCCCCAGTACTGACACCACCACTGCTCTGACACAGGACAGGTTACTTTCTGTGTCCCCTGCACTGACACCATCACTGCTCCGACACAGGACAAGTCACTTTCTGTGTCCCCAGTACTGACTCCACCACTGCTCAGACACAGGACAAGTCACTTTCTGTGTCCCCAGCACTGACACCACCACTGCTCTGGCACAGAACAAGTCACTTTCTGTGTCCCCAGTACTGACACCACCACTGCTCTGACACAGGACAGGTTACTTTCTGTGTCCCCTACACTGACACCCCCACTGCTCTGACACAGGACAAGTTAGTTTCCATGTCCCCAGTACTGACACCACCACTGCTCTGACACAGGACAAGTTACTTTCTGTGTCCCCAGTACTGACACCATCACTGCTCTGACACAGGACAAGTCACTTTCTGTGTCCCCAGTACTCACACTACCACTGCTCTGACACAGGACAAGTCACTTTCTGTGTCCCCAGTGCTGACACCATCACTGCTCTGACACAGGACAAGTCACTTTAGGAATCAGGAATCAGGAATTCTTTATTTCGCCAAGCACGACTGGGTCATGCCCGGAATTGGGTTTGGCACAGTACATAATAGCTCAGAGAACAACGATAGGTAGTATAGAACAGCAAGAACAGAAAGTTGACACTTACACACTATACACTATACACAGAGGACAAGCAGTTACATCTACATTTGTAATACATTTGCGTTACATACTAGGCCAGCGGTTTCGCATTGCTCGTAACGGTTCCAAAAAGTCGTAGGCTGGCCAATCAGCAATTAGTTTTGTTTGCGGATGGGAGTATGTGAAGGGAATTAAGGAGGCTGACGGCCGAGGGGAAGAAAGAGTTACTGTGTCTGGCAGTCCTTGTGGAGATGGCCCGAAGCCTCCGTCCCAGTGGGAGCTGACAGAAGTAGCGGTGGCCTGGGTGAGAGGGATCGTTAGCGATCCTCAGCGCCCTCGCTCTCAGCCTTCTCTTGTGTAGGAGGTCGAGTGCAGGGAGAGGTCTCCCAATGACACTCTCCGCTGCCCTGATGACCCTCTGAAGTGTGAGCCTGTCGCTGGCGGTGGAGCCGGAGTACCAGACCAGGATGGAAGAGCAGAGAATCGATTCAATGGTGGCGGAGTAGAAGCTGGTCAAGATCTCTGGGGCCATGCCGAACTTCCTCAGCTGGCGAAGGAGGTAGAGTCTCTGTTGGGCTTTCCTTTGGGTGGCGGTGATGTTGGGCCTCCAGCTGAGGTCACTGGAGATGGTGGTGCCCAGGAGACGGGCGCAAGGCACTCTGGCCACTTCCGTACCATCAATGTGGATTGGAGGTGGAGTGGGAGCGGATTTCCTGAAATCAACGATTAGCTCGACAGTTTTTGCGGTGTTGAGCACTAGCTTGTACTCCTTGCACCAGTGAGAGATTCTCTCCACCTGCTGACAGTACTCCTGGATGTTGTCCTTGGTGACGAGACCAACAATGGTGGTGTCGTCGGCGAACTTAATGACCTTGACCGAATCTGCCTTGGATCTGCAATTGTTTGTGTACAGGGAGAACAGCAGTGGAGACAAGACACAGCCCTGAGGGGGCCCTGTGTTCGTGGTCATAATTTGTGAGTGGATCTCACCCAGCCTGACAGATTGAGTCCTGTTGGTGAGAAAGTCTGTGATCCAGAGGCGCAGGCTTGGGTGCACACCAAGTGTGGTTAGTTCTCCTTGTAGAATGCGTGGACAGATCGTATTGAACGCCGAGCTAAAGTCCAGGAGTAGCATTCTGGCGTACGTGTCTGGTCTGTCTAGGTGGTCATAGATGAACTCCAGGCAGATGTTTATTGCATCGTCAGTTGACCTGTTTGCCCTGTACGCGAACTGATGGGGGTCTAGAAAGGGCAGGGTGGAGGTCTTGAGGTTGGAAAGGACCGTTCGCTCCAGAGTTTTCATTATGATGGACGTAAGGGCTACCGGCCTAAAGTTGTTCAGCTCAGAGGCTCCCTGTTTCTTAGGGACAGGTATGATGGTCGACCTCTTGAAGCATCTGGGGACTATTCCTTCGCTTAGTGATTTGGTGAAGATGGCGGAGAGAACGGGAGCGAGTTGCCTGGAGCAGGTTTTCAGGCAGGCTGGAGACACACCGTCCGGTCCAGGGGCTTTCCTGGTGTTTAGTCTTGCCAGGAGTTGCAGGACTTCAGCCTCGCTCACCACTAGAGAAGGAGGTGGGCTCATGATGTTCTGCTTGAGGCGGGGAGGGGTGTTGGGCAGTTCCAGGTGAACCTTCGGTTCTTCCTGCCTCTCAAACCTGCAGTAGAACTTGCTGAGTTCTTCGGCTAGTTCCAGGCTGGGTGGTGCATGTTTGGGGGGGGGGCTTGTAGTTGGTGGCAGCCCTGAGCCCCTTCCATACAGCTCAAGTGTCATTTGAGCGCAGGTTTTGTTTCATTCTCTCTGCATAGTCCCTTTTGGCAGCCCTCAGTTCTCTGTTAAGGTCATTCCTCGCCTTCCTGTAGTCCTCCTGGTTGCCAGTCTTGTGTGCGACTTCCTTTCGTCTCCGCAGTTGCCGTAGCCTATTAGTGAACCACGGCTTGTTGTTCGGGTAGACCTTGAAGACTTTGGTCCCCAGTACTGACACCACCACTGCTCTGACACAGGACAGGTTACTTTCTGTGTCCCCAGTACTGACTTCACCACTGCTCAGACAAAGGACAAGTCACTTTTTGTGTCCCCAGTACTGACACCACCACTGCTCTGGCACAGAACAAGTCACTTTCTGTGTCCCCAGTACTCACACTACCACTGCTCTGACACAGGACAGGTCACTTTCTGTGTCCCCAGTACTGACACCATCACTGCTCTGACTCAGGACAAGTCACTTTCTGTGTCCCCAGTACTAACACCACCACTGCTGTGACACAGGACAAGTTAGTTTCTGTGTCCCCAGTACTGACACCACCACTGCTCTGACACAGGACAAGTTAGTTTCTGGGTCCCCAGTACTGACACCACCACTGCTCTGACACAGGACAAGTTAGTTTCTGGGTCCCCAGTACTGACACCACCACTGCTCTGACACAGGACAAGTCACATTCTTCCTTTTTGCTGGCTTATTTTATTGGAGGCAATGTGAAAAAGTTCTCTTTTGAGTAATGTTGCTCTGGTATGGGCAGACATTGATGGACTATTATGAACTCTTACTTGAAAGGACCACTACAGCGCAAAAAGTAAGCAGTTAAAATCTGACAAGAACCAACAGATTTTGGACTAGTCCATCTCCTCGTGGGGGATTTCTCAGGGTTTTCTTTGTTTCCAAAATAATTCCATGAATGGCGGTTGCTAAGTCTAACTGTCAAAACAATGTGCAAGCAATTACGGAGGCTGGCAGGTATCTTACTATTTTGGCAGTTAGACTTAGCAACTGCTGTTCAGGGAATGCTTTTAAAAACAAAGTAAATCCTGAGAAACCCCCATGAGGAGATGGATTAGTCCACATTTTGTCGGTTCTATCAGATTATAACTGCTTACTTTGTTAGCTATAGTGGTCCTTTAACAGTTTTAACAGTTAATTTATTGTGAGTGCTTTATTAATAGTTATTCATAAAAAATATATATATATATATATATATATGCCTGTATGTATGTATGTATGTATGTATGTATGTGTATACACCCCCCCCCCCCAACTAATTGTTTAAGCCCCAATAAAAGGCCACAGCTGATTTTATGCACGGAACTGTTGTAGGCATTATTATAATCATACAGTTGTTTATTATTAGTATTGTGTGGCGTTGGAAAGGAAGTTATGACCTTCTGCGGTCCCATGCAACTGCACTGAGCCAGAGAGTTGTTAATGGAACTTATCCTTGTCTCCTACTGGAATGCATTATCATTTAAATGTAAAAGGCAAAATTTGTTAGGCAAACTTTAATTGGCCTGTGATCATTTTCCTGGTGGTGATACTGTGAACTGTTGCCTGGCCCAAAAAACAGAAAGACACACACGGGAGTGTGCAGCAGCATTGGTCAGAATTAGTAAATTAATGACCATAGGAAATGAGTAATCAAATGAAAAAACTGGGGAATCCGTCTGGGAAATTTGCAGTACATAGGTTGCTTTTTTTATTGCTATCGTTAGAAATAGTATATCTAAGCCAGGCTTTCTCAACCAGGGTTCCCAGGAACCCCATGGTTCTTTGAGCACTCTGCAGGGGTTCCTTGGCATTTTCTCCCATCGTGGGGGAAGTATATTAGAGCACACTATCATAGGTGGTACTGTAACAAGAAGCACTAATTTGGGGGCTCAGGAGAAAGTATAATGAGTGGTAGTGTAATAGGGGTAGTGAAATAAACAACCACGCATACTTTTAAAGACAATGCCTTCTGCTAAATAAATGCAGGGGTTCCTCGAGATCAAAAAATTGTTTGCAGGGGTTCCTTGCGATCCAAAAGTTATCTGCAGGGTTCCTACAGGGTAAAAAGGTTGAGAAAGTCTGATCTAAGTCATGAAAGGTAGAGTTGGGATCATCATACATGAGCCACAATGAGGAAGAAAAAAAAACAAGTAGAGTTTTATAAGAGTAAGTGGTGTGAAGGCACCAGTCAGATTTGGATCTAATAATACTTTCTCGAGCCCATACAGTAAAGTCAGATACAACATATAGGGAATGTGCTGCAGGAATGCATAATGTATGGGCCTGCCACCGGATATACGCTAGGATACCACATTCCACCCAGATGCGTAACCACTGCATTGCCAAATAACTGTCACCTATCCATATTGGAATACGTATAATGTAAAATGTACATGTAACTTCCTATTTCTACAGTGAAACCAGCATTACAGCCCATCATTACATCTGAAGAAATGGCATGTGAATGGAATTGCCAGTAAATTCCTAGACTAATATAAATGCTATATGAGCTGCCTTTTAAATGATATGAAACTATATAAATTATAAGTATAAGAAAGTCATAAATACAATGGGAAGTATACTCCATACAACACTGGCACAATCTGCCACTGCACTGTACTTGTCCAGATGCTTATTATGAGTCAGAGTGATTACTTATGTGTTTCTATAGTAACCCATCTCAGGAACATGCAGTATTGTGATACAGGAGTGTAAATTGCTCCTCTGGTTCTGCAGTACAAGAGCTGGTGAGAAACACTGTCCCACGGAGGCCCTAGGCCAAAGGGGTCAAATATTCCCTTTAATCCAAAGATTCTTTCACATTTGATAGGCTTTAATCCTCTGACCTGGTAACCCCACATTCCTTGGTATCTCTGTCACAAATGGACCATTCAGAGGATGAAGCTGCAGCTCTGTTAGATAACTGCCGCTGCAGTACAATGAGCCAGCCTCTAGCCCCATATGCACAATACACTTTATGTAAATACATGCATGGGGCCGATCAGTCTTCACAACACATAAACCTATAAAACCTACGGCAGATTTAATGAAAAATGTGAAATGCACCTAATAAGAAAAATTGCTTTAATCAGATTCTTCATAGATTACCAAACTTTGTCTAAAATCACTGCAATGCATCACTTTTGTTTTTATGCCAACATTAGTTACATTAATTTGACCGAAAAACTCCAGCATCTCGTTTTAAGACACAGTGTTTGCCAGTAAATAATATTATTATTGACATATAAAGCGGCAACATATTCTGTGGCGCTTATGTTACAAACAATAATGCTAGGTACACACTATTTTCTGCAGGGCTGTGGAGTCGGTACAAAGATCTTCCGACTCCAACTCCACAGTTTATGAAACCACCGACTCCAACTCCGAGTACCCAAAATGGCTCAGACTCCGACTCCGACTCCTTAGTCGAATACTTACCAGGGCTGTGGATTTTGTACTAAATCATCCGACTCCCCAGTTTATGAAACCTCCGACTCCAGGTACCCACAATGGCTCCGACTCCGACTCCTCGACTCCGATTTCTTAGTCTAATACTTACCAGGGCTGTGGATTTTGTACAAAATCATCTGACTCCAACTCCTCAGTTTATGAAACCTCCGACTCCAGGTACCCAAAATTGCTCTGACTCCTCGACTCCAACTCCGACTCCACAGCCCTGGCAGATTTACTGTCAGATGATTATTTCCAACATGCCCGATCTGATTTCTGATTGATTTTACTTTCACTTCCAATGCCCCATCTACACGATATGATTCTTTGTGCAATTCGATTACGATTCTATTTACAATCCGATTAAATCTGACATATCTGATCGGGATTCGATTCGATTCAATTTGATTTGCCATTGTTTTGAAATGGCAAATCGAACTGAATCGAATCCCAATCGGACATGTCGGTTTTACTCGGATCGTAAATAGAATCGTATTCGAATCGCACAAAGAATCGTATTGTGTAGATGGTGCTTATGGAGAATTGATCGGAAAACGGTCGGAAATCAGATTGGACATGTTGGAAATAATCGATCTGACAATAAATCTGCCAGAAAATCTCATCTTGTGTACTTAACACAGGTGCAAAGACCAGAGAAAATTGGAGCAGCCAGGCAATATGTTCTCTTACTATGGAGTCGGGACAACAGTACTTGGCTTCCAACATGGAGGGGTAAAGGCCAGAACCCATCTTGTGATTTTTCAGACGATTTTCACAATAACCGACGATTTTTTTTGAACGACAAGCAGTCGTTTCTGCAACGTGGGTACAGGTGCGCGATAACGCTAACATCGATTAGCATAACAACCGTCATGGCGCATCGAATCTTTAAGAACCCCAACAACTCGCACGCCAAGTCTCATTTGCATCCGTTGTGTGCTGCTGCGCATACCTGCTGGCAGAAAGATGGATCGGGGAGCGCTCGAGTCGTGGGATGTCCCTGTGATCCATCTTCCTTTGTCGCAAGGTGAGTATTTAGATTACGAAGAGGAAAAGTGCACTAAGTTATTCTCATGGCTTGAAGAATTGCTATGTAATGTACTCATTATCACACATCCAGAAACGCAATGCAGAAAGTGTGTTTGGATAATGTGGTCAGTTACAATGCAGAGATGTGAATATACCCATAGTGATTGTATACGTAATGCATTCAAATGCAGCAAAGCAGCTCACAGCAAAGCACATACAGTAGTGTTAACCCACCCCAAAGAGATACTGCACACCAGTGCAACAGCATGAACAACAGAGCAAATACGATTTAACACCTATTAAGATGCCATAGGCCTACACAGTCTCCTGCATAATTCACCATGCACAAGTAGATCAATGGCCTGATCTCACACCCATTAGGAAACCGGATCACTATACACCACTGGCACAGCTTTTCTCTGCTTCTCTAACTGTAACAGAGGTGATTATATTAACTTTTCTGGACACATTGAAGCTGCAATAACGCCATCATAACTGTCGCTTTTGTTTTCCCCAGACCTGGATTTACATCACAGGTGCCTATAGGCACACTAGACTTCGACCCATGAACCTACAAACCCCCCACGAACCACACCACAAGTGTGCTGGCTGGGCCGGCTGTCACTTCTCCCTTACTTCCCTTTCCCGTCATAGCTAAAGGTGTCCCTTAGCATTAGGTAGCCAGAGGTAACCTCAGTATTCAGTAGCTAGTGGTGCCTCTTGGCCTGGACTGAAGGGAGATCTCGTCAGTGGAATGCGGAGTCCCGGGTTAGTAATCGCTCATTTACCCTCTGCTCGGGACTCTGCATAGGGAAGGAGGGAGGGAGGCAATGAGCCGCCTTTCCATCATCAGGCGCCTGTAGGCACGTGCTTACAGTGCCTTATGGTAAATCCGGCCCTGGTTTTCTGCTTATGTCCTCTTTATGTAACAGTGTATATGGCTTGTCAGTCGTGTATGACTGAGCTCTCAGATCATAAGTCAGCCTGCTGGAGGATGGACAGTCTCTAACGTGCAGCGAGGCACAGTAACACCACAGCCTGCTGCCTTCATCTGGGCAGACCTGACCTGGTTATAGATCACTTTTTAAAGGGAACCTGAAGCGAGAGAAATCCAGAGGCTGCCATCTTCATTTTGTAATACTAATCCTTTGGGTCCTATGGGAGAAAAGCGCTTTACAAATGTTTTGTTGTTGTAATAAGTAATGCCACTTGCCTGACTCACCTCAGGTTGCCTTTAAAGAGCAACATAACTAGTGAATCTGTAATCAGTGACCTATGCAGACGTGCCTTTACTTTTGATCATGGTAAACCACCATTTTTTCAGTGTTCAGAAACTATGCATTAAGAACATAAAAAAAACTAAGGGGACCAGCCTTGTGCCTAGTAAACACCATGCAATTTCCTGTCAGATTGACGGGTCAAATCGGTCATTTCCAACAGGCCCGATCAGGTTCCCAATTGTTCTTTTCGATCACTTCTGTACAATGTCGATTGGAAAAATTGATCGAAATGGTCAGAAATAATGGATTCGACCTGTCGATCTTGTGTAAAATTGCATGGTGTGTACAAGGCATAATGAGACCAGTAATAACATCAACTAGCGCAGCTGTTTGCGTTAAAATATTAAGTCTAGTCTACAGTGGAGCTGATAAATACAACACACTCCACTACGTCAGATACAGGTAGCTGCAGGGGAACCAAGCCACAAATAGGATCCTATGCCCTCATATGCAACTGATGACCATTAAATATAAGTTTTATTTGTTTTTATATAAAAGACTGTAACTAATGAAAAAGCTAAAATTGAAAAGGAAATGCTTTTTCGGTAGTCACACAAGATCTTTTCAAGTATGAAATGATTTGTGACATGACTCTGACAGAAGCAATTGCAGATAAGGCCTTTTGAGTGACACATACCCCCAACATATGCTTCTTAACATTAGTAAAATAATCCACACAAAATTCTTTTAAAAGTAACCATGCCCCAAATTGTACAGAACGTTTCTCACTTTGCAGAAAGAATTTAGCCGAATGGTTAAACTTTTCTCTGGGTAACTTGTGCAGTCATACAGTACAGGCAATGCAGTGTCAGTGTTGTTGCTTAGTGACTTCAGTAATGTGTCATTGTGCCCGGACGCTAGCATGGGAGGGGGAGGAGAGGATCTTGTGGAGGGAGAATGTGGTACTGTGGTTTCCTGGAGACAGGAATCTCATGCTCCCACCCCAGGTCTCCAGCCACGTAGGAAGCCTCCCTGCCAAACTTAGCTCCTCCCTTCCTCACTTCCCTGGAAAGAGTGGCCAGGGGTGAGTGACAGCAGGCGGAAGGGGAGAGGTGGGACACCGTTAAGAGCAGGTGGCTGAGTTCACAGGGAGGCAGGTGTTATAAACTAAAAGGCATCCTAGTCATGCAAGTGCACCACACTGACTCACAGGCTGAACATCTATGCTGTATATAAGGAAGTGTACAGAAAAAAATGCCAGGACAAAGTTAAATGTATTTCAAATTGTTTTCATGTACTCGATTACCACCATGCACAAAATGCCAATACCAGGTGGGCTAATTTATAAAACACAAGCTATGACAGAGGTGACAGCAACCGATACAGTCTCAGCTTTATAATGAAAGGAAAAGATCTATTGTAAGTGATTACTTTACTTACAACACATATTTTTAGAAGCAAGCTTAAGAGAATTTTCAGCATTCTAGCCATACACAAATCAGTTTTTATACTGGGAATACACAATGCATTTTTGCGATCGATTTGCCATTCGCTCATGTTCGATTCGCTTTTCCGTTCGATTTCCCGCTCGATTCTCTTATCAATTTCCATTCACTTCTATCAGAAATCGAGCAGTAAAACAATAGAAAGTGAGATCAGGCATCTTGGAAATTATCTATCGAACCATCTATCTGCCTAAAAAACGCATGGTGTATTCCCAGCATTCAAGCAAACGTAACTTTAATGGAATCTGCCAGTAATCCTATCACTGGTACCTAACTGATCGAATTAGATAGGTAGCATGATCAGAATCGTGGGCTTAATTCGGCCAGCAGCATCATTTTTTTTACTGCATTGAGCAGCACAAAACAGTCCGGGTAACAATCTGAGATCTGATCAGGATGAAATGTTGCAATGTGGTTAATCAGTTGTTTATTAGAAATATGCTTTACTGATTGTGAAGAAATCAGAGGTTATGTATGGCTACCATACACTGTACTACATACTACTATTATTATAACAAGATGGTTTGTGAAACCAGTGGCATGTGGAGCAAGGTAATTTGGGTACTGTTGTAATTTTTGCAACAAAAGCTCTATGTCTAATATATGTAGAAAACTAAAATATCCAAGGCCATGTTCACAGTTAGACGTCTCGTTGTATTCCCTGTACAACAGCAACGCAATGGAACAAAAAAGTTGTACCGCATGTTACATTGCATACAGTAAAGCATACAGTCAATGTAAATTATGCTTCACAGTACCTGTTATTGCACACGTTTAGTGGTAACGTGGTATCGTTGCAGTATGACAATTCACTGCCTGCAGTGGCAGTGAATTATCATACTGCAAAGATACCGCCACACTGTAAATGTCATACGGGTAGTGCATGCAGAGCGGTAAGTTGAGTTATAAAGCAGCCGTTACACCGCAATGCACCGCTGTGAACAAGGCCTTACAGTGTTTTGAATACTTTTCGGCAACATTAGGTTTAAGCTATGTTTTTATTCATCACCTGCGAGGGGGAGGCTAGGGTTAGACACAGCAGCAGCATCATGGGACATGTAGTAGGTGAAGGCCATGCAGTACTGAAAACACAGCAGCAGCATCACGGGACGTGTAGTAAGTGAAGGCCATGCAGTACTGAAAACACAGCAGCAGCATCACGGGACATGTAGTAAGTGAAGGCCATGCAGTACTGAAAACACAGCAGCAGCATCACGGGACGTGTAGTAAATGAAGGCCATGCAGTACTGAAAACACAGCAGCAGCATCACGGGACATGTAGTAAGTGAAGCCCATGCAGTACAGGACACAGAGCTGCAGCATCACAGGACATGTAGAAAGTGGAGCCAATCCAGTACTGGACACAGAGCTGCAGCATTACAAGATGTGTAGTAAGCGAAGCCCATCCAGTACTGGACACAGAGCCGCAGCATTATGGGATGTGTAGTAAGCGAAGCCCATCCAGTACTGGACACAGAGCCGCAGCATTATGGGATGTGTAGTAAGCGAAGCCCATCCAGTACTGGACACAGAGCTGCAGCATTACAAGATGTGTAGTAAGCGAAGCCCATCCAGTACTGGACACAGAGCTGCAGCATTACAAGATGTGTAGTAAGCGGAGCCCATCCAGTACTGGACACAGAGCCGCAGCATTATGGGATGTGTAGTAAGCGAAGCCCATCCAGTACTGGACACAGAGCCGCAGCATTATGGGATGTGTAGTAAGCGAAGCCCATCCAGTACTGGACACAGAGCTGCAGCATTACAAGATGTGTAGTAAGCGAAGCCCATCCAGTACTGGACACAGAGCCGCAGCATTATGGGATGTGTAGTAAGCGAAGCCCATCCAGTACTGGACACAGAGCCGCAGCATTATGGGATGTGTAGTAAGCGAAGCCCATCCAGTACTGGACACAGAGCTGCAGCATTACAAGATGTGTAGTAAGCGAAGCCCATCCAGTACTGGACACAGAGCCGCAGCATTATGGGATGTGTAGTAAGCGAAGCCCATCCAGTACTGGACACAGAGCCGCAGCATTATGGGATGTGTAGTAAGCGAAGCCCATTCAGTACTGGACACAGAGCCGCAGCATTATGGGATGTGTAGTAAGCTAAGCCTATCCAGTACTGGACACAGAGCAGCAGCATTACGGAATGTGTAATAAGTGAAGCCCATCCAATACTGGACACTGAGCCGCATCATCCTGGGATGTGTAGTAAGTGAAGCCCATCCAATACTGGACACAGACGTGACGTGTAGTATGTGAAGTCCATGTAGTGCCGGACACACAGACGCAGCATCATGTGATGTGTAATATGTGAAGCACATACAAGCCGGAGACAGAGCCGCAGCATCACAAGACGTGTAATATGTGAAGGCCACGCAGTGCTGGACACAGAGCTGCAGCATCACAGGACATGTAATATTTGAAGACCATGCAGTGCTGGGCATAGAGCAGCATCACAGGACGTGTAGTGAGTGAAGCCCATCCAGTACTGGACACAGAGAAGCAGCATCACAGGACATGTAATATGTGAAGACCATGCAGTGCTGGACACAGAGCTGCAGCATCACAGGTGGTGTAGTATGTGAAGCCCATGCAGTGCTGGGCACAGAGCCGCATCACAGGACATGTAGTAAGTGAAGCTCATGCAGTATTGGATACAGAGCTGCACCATGAGGGGTCCTGTAGTCAGTGAAGCCCATCCAGTACTGGACACAAGCTGTCCTCTTCTGTCATGATGCTGAAATGTATTTTATGCATAGTGTGAAGAAGAGGTTAGAACCTCTTTTGGCATTACTACAGTCTATAAGTCCCCCATACACGAAAATAACCCTCACTTCCCTCCCTGACTGACATGTAGCAAGTGAAGCCCATCCAGGGCTGGACAGAGAGCCGCAGCATCACCCGCAGCAGCATTGTCACAGCCAACAATACCGCTGGAAATAGCAGAATAACTTTCTCACAGGCAAAGAAACACACACCTAACACCAGAAGTACAGAGCCATTCACCGCAGTGTGCCACCGCTGATACTGACCATATGGGCGCCTCTTGTCCCCCTTCCCGTCCCGCAGCAGCGATGTACAGAGTTCCTTCCTGTCAGTCCCCACTCTGCTGCCCCAACTCTCTCTGCAGCTCTCAGCGGCCAAGAAAATGCTCAGCTACGGAGCTAAACCCCGCCCAAACCTCCTATTGGTTAGAAGTCAGAGCTCTTGTTGTTCCATTGGTCTAGTGACCTGCCGATCTGCAGCAAACAGGAGTCTATTGTGCTCCCCAAGGTTTATTCAGGGCAAGGTTTAGTAACTCTTGCACTGCTGAAGGCAACAACAATAGCGTAAGAATGTAAAGACAGAATTCAAGGTGTGAGGAAACAGCAGGGGGCAACCTGTCAGTGTCATACTATAAATGACTATTCATATTATTGTTATTACGCAGACATTTTTACTGAGCTTACAGATAACTTTAAAAAATTACTCCCTCAGAGGAGGTAGTCATGTATTGTGTCTCAACATTTTGTTGGCATGGACCCCTTTTAAAACCCTGTACTCACCAAGTACCCCCTAGCATAGTAAACATTATCACAAGTACCCCTTGACAAATATATATTTAATCGTAGTATATGATAATTGGTTATAAACCATTTCCAAACACTTACTATTGCTTTTAATTAGCTAAAACATTAATTTGGTGTTGTTTAAATAAGATTTATCATTTTCAAAAACTCTAAATTTGTTATTCTTGGTTAAGTATATCAAGCCCGAGTACCCCCGGAACCATCAGAAGTACCATTTGGGGTATGCGTACCACATGTTGAGAACCGCATGCTATGGTTATGGAAACCATATTACCTACCAGTATGTTTTTTCGTTTTGTGCCCTGAGCAGACCTGTAAGAAAAAAGGGAGCACTTACTTAGTAAAGGTGACCATACATCTAGCAATTCGACTGATTGACCATCTGATTCAACAATTATTATTGAACTGAATGAAAATTGGGCAAATGTATTGATCGGACATGCCGTGCAAAAGTGATGAATGCAACTAAACACCTGGCCGCTTTCCCTTTCAAATGTCATGTGTGCCACCCCGGTGCCGTGCATTAACGCCGCATGCTAGTATCCGCCACTGTGTCCGCCATACTTCCGTATTCCAGTCCCACGTGACTACCGGCATATAGCACATGGGGCGCGTGTGTGACATCACAAATGAGACTCACTTTCTATAATGCCGGCAGCCAGGTGGGATGCCAATGTGGAAGCACAGAAGATAGGTAAAGTGTTTTAATGCACAGGCCCCGGGGGACGTGTATAACATTTGGGAGAGGGGGTGGCGAGGCGACGTTACAAGGCCAGTTCTTATACTTATAGTCAGCAACAAATAATCCCAAATTTCCAGAAGTTTTCATTTTTTCTGTTTTGGCTGGAGTCCCTAGTTCACTGTTGTTACTGTTAATAGGACCTAAATAAATATCTTTATCTATAGATTATTACATGTTTATACAAAATCAGTTGCACCAACTGGATGAATGGGTCCTCCTGACAGGTTTTTATTGTTATCTGTGTTCTTCTATTCCACTAAGAGGCAGTGTCTCCAGGTGTGACGCAGCGACGCACAATGAGCCACATACATCTGTCCGGAATGCCATGTAGTTGCAGACGTGTCTGCTATTCCAGGTCCCCAACCTCCCCCGTCACACTTTCATTTCTCTGTAAATCATTACGGACTAGGCCACAACCAGCTCCGGGGTCAGGACCTGTGAACTGGATTTTGCATTCCTTGTACATGCGCATTTCAGGCTGTTCAACGTCTCACGCATGCACAGTTGTTCCTATATGCAGCCTACAATCCCAACACCCACAGTGCATGTAAAGACACACCTATAGTGAGTGAGAGGCAGTGCTGGAAGGAGGAGGCAAATTGGTAGCATACATTTGCACAACTGGAAACTATTAAAAGTAAAAGAAAATGGCCAAAACTTTTATATTTATGTGACAAAATTTTTAACTAGGAAAATTACTAAATATTAATCCATTTAAAAAAATACAGTGCATAAATAGACATTGGGATACACACCAACATGCCAGCCGTCCAGAGCTGCAGGCTGCGACCGCCACAAGGGGCGCATAAACATTGAGAATGAGATACACACCAACAACATGCCAGCTGTTCAGAGTTGCAGGCTGCGACCACCAAATGGCGTGCTTATTGACTGTAGCAGAAACCTATCATTAATTAGGCACACTGATTGGTTTTGGGAACATAATCGTAAGCGGGTGCAAGAGCGCGCACGACTGTGCACAGCATCGTGCCCTGCTAGTCACAGCATATTTCATTGAATCATTACTGACAGCGGCAGCAGCAAAGATCATTAATGAGCCAGACTCTGAATAGCTGTGGGAATCTATGTTCCCATTGACCAATCTGTGCCTGACAAGCGGGTAATGTGCATGTGTGTGCGTAATCGTGCACAGGCCCATTAAAACTACCTTAACTCATAATCAGATCGTTCTAGCAAATCAGGTGCTAAAACGACGTGAATATACTGTAATATACTGTAATATAGGAACTGTACTCAAAATAACATAATGACTGTAATAAAATTGCTTATTTTTTACAATGTTAATTTAGACAATTTTTTTAGTCAGAGTTTGCTCATTGTAAAATCTTTTCTCGCCCTGATTTACTTTCTGAAATTTATCACAGGCGGCAAAATCTTTAGTACTGTCAGGTGATCAGTGCAAAGTATACCTGGTCTCCCAGGATGCTCTGGTGGAAAGAAATCCGCATAATAAGCAGCCTAGGCTAAACCTCAACAGGAGGGCGGGGCTACATACCAATATACAGCAATATATAGCTATAGGAAGTGTTTCTTATGCTGGAACCTGGACATTAAACACAAAAGTGAGTATCCTGAATAATTCACTGCACTCTACTATACAGTACATCGTTGTAGTTCCCATTTAGGCCTGGGACCCACTGGGAGCACTTTTGCAGTACTTTCCGATCAGCAAAGTCCTACACCAGTGGGTCCCTATCGGTCCCACTCGCAGCGTTGATCCTGGAGTGATCCCATCAGTGGCTGCAGTAGCCAAATTGCAATCACTCCGGGAATCACTGTGAAATCGCAACACTTCCGTGATTTGCTAAATCCCGGGTACTTTGCGATTTGTCGTAAAGCACCCATCGTGGGTCCTAGGCCTCCATGTGAGTTGTTGGTATCCATAAAACTCTCCGAGGAGGAATACATGTGTAATTTGTTTATTCTTGCCACTTGTTAAGAGGACGATGGAGGCTGCCATCTTTAACCTCCTGGGCGATACAATAACATCGCCAGGGGGGCAGGGCAGCACTTTTTTTAATGTTTTTTATTTATTTAATCATGTAGCTAGCCTAGCGCTAGCTACATGATAGCCGCTGTGCAGCGGCATCTCCCCACCCCTTCCGATCGCCTCCGGCTATCAGAGCAAACAGGAAATCCGGTTCAGAACGGGATTTCCTGTTTGGCTTCCCCCGTCGCCATGGCGACGATCGCGCTGACGTCATCAACGTCGTGACGTCAAAGGAAGTCCCGATCCACCCCTCAGCGCTGCCTGGCACTGATTGGCCAGGCTGTGCACGGGGTCTCGGCGAGGGGGGCCCTATAATGCTGCGGGTAGCGGCGAGCGGTTGTTACATGCAGCTAGCAAAGTGCTAGCTGCGTGTAACAAAAAAAAATAATATGCAAATCGGCCCAACGGCCTGAGAAATCCTCCGCGGCGGTATAGCCCGAGCTGAGCTCGGGATTATCGCCCAGGAGGTTAATTGTCTGGTTGTTATGGTGATCATATAACCTCATAGTGTCTGAGCCACAGACAAATGGAACAAATATGCAGATTGTACAGTCAAAGGGGGACCAGATAGCCGATTTGTAAATTCCTACACTGTTAGTGGTTTATTGAGTAATTAATTAACCTCCCTAGCGTTCTGGACGAGCTGAGCTCGTCCAGAGACGCCGGAGGTTACCGCTGAGGCCCTGCTGGGCCGATTTGAATAATTTTTTTTTCAAACACGCAGCTAGCACTTTGCTAGCTGCGTGTTTGCTGCGATCGCCACCACTCGCCGCCGATCCGCTGCTGCCCGCCGCTAAAGAGGGCCCCCCCGCAGACCCCGTGCACAGCCTGGCCAATCAGTGCCAGGCAGCATTGAGGGGTGGATCAGGACTCCCTATGACGTCACGACGTCGATGACGTTGATGACGTCATTCCGTTCATCGCCATGGCGACTGTGGAAGCCCTGAAGGAAATCCCGTTCAGAACAGGATTTCCTTATGGGCAAGCGCGCCAGCAGCGATCGGAGGGGTGGGTGGGTAAGCGCAGGGAGGGGGGCATCATGTAGCTAGCGATAGGCTAGCTACATGAGAAAAAAAAATAGGTTTAAAAAACTTAGTTAACATAATTGGAACGCCAGGGAGGTTAAGTAATTATCTGTCAAGGGGCCGATACACTGGTCAATATCAGCCATAGATCAGATTCTATCAAATTCCCAGTTCGATTGATTTGCGGCCGATTTCGATCGATTTGATCTATCTGACAGGATGGAAGATCTAGGTCGATCTGCTGCTGGCAGCAAATCGATGGCCCATTGAGTTGCATTGGATCTAATGGTCCAATAATGCATTTAGACCAATTTCCAATAGATTTCAGAATGAAATCTATTGGAAATCTGTTTCTACTGTGTGGCACACATCAGATAGATTCCTGTCAGATTCTACTTGACAGGCATCTGACAGAAATCTATTTGATGGTCGAACCTGCTGCAAATCTATAAGTGTATGGCCACCTTTAAACTGCCATTCAGGAAGATGACGCCTTAACTGGCAGCTATGGCCACAGAATTCTGGCTTTTTCTTGTTTTTCTTCCTTTTCACCACCAATTCACCTTAATTTTCCCCCCTGAATGTGTGCAGTGTGGTCCGGAGTAGCCTGGGACGTTGGTGCGTGTCGTGGGGAGTTCCGAGACTTGCAGTTTTTCCCAACTTGCTGCTGCCTTGGTCCAGTATCTGTGTAAGTACAGGCCTTGTGTAGTCCACCGCTGCTACCCAGGAATCAGGGCTCCACTGAGGTAGGAAGACACCGTGGAATCCTTAGCAGCATCAACCATGAAAACCTTCCCCCTCCATACATGAGTACAGCAGACTTGCATAGGCAGAGCATGCATCCATGAGTACACAGAAACACATAGGGAGGGTGGATGTACATAATTTCAATGAACGGTTTGACGTTAACACAGAGTTTAGGGTCAGGACAGCTTGGAAAAAGAAGGAGTTAATGTGCCTAGAGATCCTGGTGGGGATGAACGTGAGGCGGCAACCGAATAAGGAGTAGGTTTGGTGGCGGTTGTCGGGGTGGGAGGGATAATTTGCAATCTTGGCTGCCCTGGATTGTAGTGTAGGCAGTCCAGGGGTGGAGAGGTGATCTTCTCACACACGGCTGGTTCTATACATTTTGCTGCCTGAGGCAAACATGCGAGGAGGCGCCCCCTAATCCCCCCTCCCCCCCCCCTTATTGGAATGATCGCACAACACCCGACAATTTGCACCGCACGTTATAGCTGCAGTGAGCTCCCCAAAAACACCCTCAGTATAGGTAGGTAGCCAGGTATACAGTAGGTGCCCCTAGTATAGTTAGCGAGGTACAGTTGCCCCCAGTATAGGTTGGCAGGCACTCTCTTCACTTCCTGTTTCTGCCTGGTGCTGCGCCCAGAGTTCTGCCATCTGAGGAAGTCACCTCACTTGCATCATGAGCGGACCGGGTCTGTTTTCACCAGCTTTAATGACTCTTTGGAGCTTGAGTTTGCCCCTGGTGGTGGCACCCGCGTACCAGACAATGATGGAGGAGCAGAGAGTCGGCTCAACGGTAGCAGAGAAGAAGCAAGTCTGAAGCATACGGGACATGCCAAACTTTTTCAGCTGATGTAAGAAGAATAACCATTGTTGGGCTTTTTTCTCTGTTTTTAAGACATTTACTGGAGATGGTGGTATCCAGGAGGTGAGCACTGGGGACTCTAGCAACCTCGGAGCCCTCAATAAGAAGCCTACACATACACTTGGGGGAAGACCGGCCAGGGGCCTTTAACGAGACACGCCAGCCACAAATGACGCCCAAGTCCTGTGCAGGCACCACATAGCAAAGCTTGTTTTTATCTGTGTATACAACTTTAAAAAGCTGATGTTATTCTGTATATAAAAAAATCCAATAACCCAGTCAGGAGCCCCTTTCAAAGCTACTTATTATAGTACAGAATTTCAGAAACTAAGGGCCAGTTCACCCTTGCTTAAAAAACTTATCTGTTCAAGACTTTTTTTAAGCTCTGATTAGCACTGGAAACAGATCCTGGTGTTAAAAATCCACTTGTTAAAAAAAACTGCCACGCAGACTAGTCAGGAGAATGTGTGCAATGAAAGCCTATGAGAACTGACACTGTCCATTCTCACTAGGCTAGAAAACGTAGGTGTCCCATCGCCAATCACTGCCGATTGCCACTGCTTGGTCACTGCTACACAGCCTGGTGGCCAGCAGAAGCATGGGGATGTCGATTGGGCTGCAAAAGTCCAATGGGAATCCTCTGCAACAGGGAGAATTCTCATTGGTTCATGGTGGACTAATGGCAATTCTCCCTGTAGCTAGGGAGAATTGGCTTAATGCAGACTATGGAGAGCCCCATGCTTCTGCTGGCCTCCAGGCTGAATATGGACGAACCCAGCAGTGGCAGGACAGGTGAGCGGCGATGCGTACAGGCAGATGTGATCGATGCAGGAGCGGATGAGCGGAAGCCGAGTGGATAGGGAACTTTGTCGTAAGTGGATGCAAAACGGATGGAGCGCAACCACCTAGCGCATGTGCTTTACGTTTCCGTTATGCATACGCTCTAATGTGAACCAGCCCTAAGGCTGTAACCATACAAATCTCTGTCAGTGCACTTCCCCCTACTGACTACCCAACATGATGATGCAGAGGCAAGAAGACTACCTATAGCACCTAGGGACTGCTGTTACCCCTTCCAGTTAGGCTGCTTCAGTGAACATTTTTAGAGCAATGATAGTTGCAGTCAGATGTCTGTTTTCACACAAAAGGTGATATCATGTGGCCGCGCTATGGCAAAATATACTAAACCTGGGTTTCCCATACTTGAGAGTTTTCAGACATAAAAAGCCCAGGGCTCGCTACATGATTTAAAAAATTAAAAATTAAAAAAAAAGTGCTGCGCCCCCTCCTGGGCGATGTAATTGTATCGCCCAGAGGGTTAAAAGACAACTGAAGCGAGAGGTATATGGAGGCTGCCATATGTATTTCCTTTTAGGCAATACTAGTTGCCTAGCTATCCTCTGCCTCTAATACTTTTAGCCTTAGACCGTGAACAAGCATATGCAGATCAGGTGTTTTTGACATTATTGTCAGATCTCCATGCTTGTTTCTGGTGTGATTCAGACACTACTGCAGCCAAATAGACCAGCAGGGCTGCAAGGCAACGGTTATTGTTTAAAGGAAATACATATGGCAGCCTCCATATTCTTCTTACTACAGGTGTCTAAGCTGCCTTTAATGCATCTCTGTGGAGAGGGTAGGGGAGAAAGGCAGAGCACCTTCCTTTCTCAGAAAAAGTACAGCAGCAATCCTCTTGTAGAATCTATCCCAGAGGATTGCTAGACCGCTGAGCTGTGCTGAGCAGCATCAGAGTACAGATAAAACTAGTTGTGAAGTAGGAATGTTGCCTAATCTGACCATAATCAAGCCACAATCATTTCATGTCGATTTTTTTGAGCGTTTAGGGAGGTTTTCAAAACACCAGCGATTTCCCGAAATGCTCTGTTAATGTTAATGGATGGGCCAAATTCCACTGGTGCGATTGCGATTACCAAAAAAGTCTAACGTTAAACGTTTTTCATTAGCGTTTCTGCAATATAAAGTATATAAACGCTGGCGTAATCACTCATCAAAACCTACACATTTTTAAATTACTGTACACTTTAAAACAAATTAATTGAAAGGACCAATTAGAATTAAAAAAGCTAATTGCAAATCGCTACACAATCGCTGGCAAAAACCTTACACTATTTAAAATCGCTACCAAAATCGCCAGAAAATGCTCATAACATCACTTACAAAATACTTATTAAAACCGCTAGGGATTCCGATTAGCGATAGCGCTTTGTAGTGGCCTGGAACCCACTAGGAGCGCTTTTCTGAGCACTTTGTGAATTGAAAAGCTCTTGCTAATGTAATGCTATAGGTGTGATCTCACTTGAGTGATGTGGTTTTATAAAAATCCCCCATAGCATTGCATTATCAAGAGCTTTTTCAAATCACTAGCGCTTAGAAAAGGCTGCTAGTGGGTTTTACCCCTTAGGCCTGGAACTCACTACAAATCGCAAATCACTAGCGCAATCACTAGCGTTTTAAATTATCATTTCGTAAGCGATTTTGTGAGCACTTTCCAGCGATTTTAAAAAGTGCAAGCTTTTTGCCAGTGATGTGATGCCGATTTGCGATTACCTATTTTAATTCGGATTGGTCCTTTCAATTAATTATAATTTTTTTACAGTTTGCAGTCATATAAAATTGCACACAAATGTGTAGCAATTCATGAGCGATTTGCTTGCGCTTCAATACTGTACATTGAAGCGCAAACGCTCCCAAAATGCTGCATGTCCTGCAATTGCGATTTAGGTAATCGCAATCACCACTGTGGAATTTGTTACATTTATTTACACTGGCAGAGCATTTAGGGAAATCGCTAGTGATTTTGAAATCGAAAGTGCTCTCTAAGCGCTCAAAAAGCGTTCTAGTGGGTTCCAGGCCTCACTCATGGATTTGATTGACTTGCAGCAGGAAAAATATTGCTGTTTATTGTATCCAGTCAGATTCTACTTTCATATTGTCTTCATTTCCCTAACCAAAAATGATGGGAACCGAGATTATGGCCAACACTGCGCTTCTGCTTGTGTAGATTAGGCAATGCTTTAAGGCCCAGACAACATGAATTATTAAGAGCGTCACTTAGGCGACTGAAAATCAGTGTGAAATCAATATTCTATAAATACTAATGTTATACATGTACCGTGAGTATTCCTAATAAAAACAGACACACTTTTTTGCCACAGTTAAAAGCAAAATTACCACAAAATTTCTGTGAAACCCCATGACCCGTTTGGTGGTTTTAGACGACATGTTCTCCTTACTGAAGAAGCACATGATTTGTGCAATAAACAGCCAAAGAATCATGCAGGGCCATGGTGATTTGTTCATTTATCATGGTCCTTAAGGCATGATGTATTGCATATAAGTAAAGATGTATGGATCAGAGTACCCAAACTGCCATTCACACTAGACTGGAAAAATCCACAGTTAGGCCTAGTGCACACTGAGCGGTTTTTGGAGCGATCCACCGGCCGCATCCGCCTGTAAAAACGCTTGGCTAATGTATTGCAATGGGATGGTGCACACCGGCGGTTTGAGGTTTTTGCCCAGCCGCAAACGTGCCTCCTGCTGCACGTTTGCGGTTTTCTGAAGCGTCTCGGCAAACCGCTCTGAAAAACGGTACATCCGAGCTGTTTGCCAGGCATTTTTGTTACAGAAGCTGTTCAGTAACAGCTTTTACTGTAACAATATGTGTAATCTGCTACACAAAAACGCACCCAAAACCGCTAGGTATGTTTAGAAAACCTCTCTAAACATACCTAGAATCGCTCTGAAATCAGCTCCCAAAACCGCTAGCATATTGCAGATCTGCTAGCGGTTTTGGTGTGCACTGGGCCTTAGTCCTGGGACCCACTAGAAAGCGCAAAAGCGCAATTGCAATCGCTAGTGATTTGTGGTAACACTTTGCAAGCGATTTTGAGAGCAATTTCCCTTCCCTATATAACAGAGTGAGGCAGTCGGCACCGTCTTCAGTTGCTATTATTTATTCAGCTTAGTCATGTAAATACACAACGTTTCGGAGCGCAGCTCCTTTCTCAAGTGATGACTGTCTGACAACACCAATAAACATATACCTGTATTTATACCAACTCCTTGTGCACATGCTCCAATCACACCCCTAGATTCAAAAGGAACCAATCACCGCTCTCAACATAGAGCGGACCTGATGGGGAACGCATGTGTCGGACATTGGGCCAATGGGTAAGCACCAAGCGCACCATGTGATGCGGAAGGGAGGATGCGGAAGAAAGGACGCATCACTAGGACTCGTCCCTTCTCTGCCCGTCCACGTCACATGCTTCACCCTCAGGTACGCGGACCTGATGGGGAACAGGACATGACTCCTCAACGTCACCACCGACGTAGGTCCGCGGGAAGCCGCCCAACCGACACTCCCACCCTCCAGGCAGCCACTCACTGCACTCGCCCGCCCTCCCCGACGTCATTCCATCCCCACGGCAACACACCAACACACGCAATGTAAACATTGAGCTGTCAGAAATCTCGCCATGTGTTCTGGGCGACACGGGGTGGCAGCGAGTCAGTACAGCCCCCCGGGACAGGGCATCTGGTGGAAAACAAGTTCACCACCATCACCCCGTAACCGATCGGCCGTCGTGGCCACCACACGGCAGGAAGTCCGGATGGGTGATGCGGCTAAGCCGCACAGAGGGGACAGGCGGAGAGGAGGTTCCACACACCCCACTCCGCCCACACTGCAACAAAAAAGGAACATATTAAAACATATATTATAACAATTGCTAGATAAATGGTCTGAGATCTAGTTCCCTATTCATACCTCGTGGTTCCATACAGTCTAAATATTTAATCCAATGTGCTTCTCTAAGTAATAGCTGTCTATCTCTGTCTCCTCCCCGTTTAAGAGGGGGTACCTTTTCTATAATCTGACATCTAAATTGGCTGACATTATGATTAAACATTGTAAAGTGATAGGAGGCTGCCTGATCTAATAATTTCTTCCGGATTGCATGCTTATGTGAAGACAGACGCACCTTACATTTCTCGGAAACTGATAAATATTCCTGTTTTTTGATAAATATATATTTCGATTTTGATGCCAGGAAACATTTTATAGCACCCAGGGCATCTCAATAGCACATTAAAAATGCATGCTACAATGTGTCTCATTAATAAAAATTAAATTTCCCTTTTACCGCTTCTTTTTACATTTAAAAGTTTAGCAGAGGCTTTTATTACCCTACTTCTGCAGACGGCAGGGCCTGCCCAACCGCAGTCATTTCAGGCAGATAAGGACTGAATGTCATTATTTTATTGCGCACATTAGCAAACAAAATCTTTCAGCAGCGGGCTGTGAAATAAATACGGTACAGGCAGCTAGAAGGGGAGGGGGGACCATGGAAGGTCCTATAGCTATTAGAAACCAGACGAAACTGCAGGAAAAAATGGTACTTGGTTCCCTTTAAAGAGACACTGAAGCCAGGCTAAATTCCCTTTTTTAACTTGTATTTATGTTCATAACTATAACCCAAGCTAAATCGCCGCTATCCCGCCGCAAAACGAGGGGTTAATACCCCCTAAATCTCTCCTGCAAAATCCACAACTTTCCTGGTCGTGGATTTTGCTGCTCATGGAGGGGCGGGAAGAGGCGGCGATCAGCCGGGATTGACGTGCTGAGAGGCAGAGCTACAGCCATTAGCTCTGCCTCATTCAGGAAGCGCTCCCCGGACTGAACAGAGGGGATTTGTGGGGTATTAACCTCCTTGCCGGTTATCCCGAACACAGTTCGGGGTAACCTGCGCAGGAGGATTTCTCAGGCCCCGCTGGGCCGATTTGCATAATTTTTTTTTTGTTACAAGCAGCTAGCACTTTGCTAGCTGCTTGTAACTTGCGATCGCCGCCGCTCGCCGCCGATTCGCCGCTACCCGCCGCGCCGAGCCGCCCCCCCCCCGCCCCAGACCCCTGCGCAGCCTGGCCAATCAGTGCCAGGCAGCGCTAAGGGGCGGATCGGGGTTCCCTCTGACGTCACGACGTCTATGACGTCGGTGACGTCATCCCGCCCGGTCGCCATGGCGACCGGGGAAGCCCTGCAAGAAATCCCGTTCTCAACGGGATTTCTTGCATACTCTGATCGCCGAAGGCGATCGGAGTAGGTAGGGGGATGCCGCCGCACAGCGGCTATCATGTAGCGAGCCCTTGGCTCGCTACATGATTTAAAAAAAAAAAAAAAAAAAAGTGCGGCGCTGCCTCCTTGCCGGATTTTTTAGACCGGCAAGGAGGTTAACCCCTCGTTTTGCCGCGGGATAGCGGCGATTTAGCTTGGGTTATAGTGATGAACATAAATATAAGTTTAAAAAGGGAATTTAGCCTGGCTTCAGTGTCTCTTTATGCCAAGAGAAATCAGTGTCCACAATCTCTAAAAAGAATATCAGAACTGAGTCAGGAATAGTGTTGCCATCCAAATTCAGGCCAAGGTCCATATTAGCCTGAATATTGGCAACTCAATCTGGCTTGATACAAATAAAACATTATCAATATTCAGAACAGGTTGGGGGGTGGGGTGGCATCAGTGGCATACATATAAAGAGGCGGGTGGGTGCTGTTGCTGTATCCTGGTTGTTGTTCTTTAGATCTGTTTCTCTTTCTTCCTACTTGTGCCCTGCTGTTGTCCCCTGTATGTGCCACAACCAATTCCGGGCACAACCCAGTCATGCTTGGCAAACAAAGCTGATTCTAAAACTGATTCTGAGGGTGAAGCCAAATGATGGAGTTGCCTAATTAACTGCTCTCCTGCTGAGAACAGTAAAAACAGCCACACACTCAAGAAGGTGGCTACTAGTGAAGTAGAGGGGGTTGTCCTCAGGTCCCCCTTCTACTGCTGGCACAGGGGCGTAGCAATAGGGGGTGCAGAGGTAGCGACCGCATCGGGGCCCTTGGGCCAGAGGGGCCCCATTGGGCTCTCCTTCAAGCAAAATATTAGCTCTCTATTGGTCCTGTGCTGGTAATAATCACTTCTATAGATGCTCTAAATACTTGTAATCATTAACACACTGTTCCCCATTCCCTTCTTGCACCTCTGACACTGTAGTTGCCATTGGCAGGATTTGGTATGCCGTATCAATTGTTATGTGTAGAGTGCTTGGGGGGTCCCATGTAAAACTTGCACTGGGGCCCACAGCTCCTTAGCTACGCCACTGTGCTGGCATCTATAGGAAGACCAAAGAGACCCTCAGAGACTGTGCCATTTATACAACATAAAGCAAAACTTACGGTATGCTATCATGAAGTTTTAGATACCGTAAGTGTGCTATGGTTTCCTTGTTACACCATAACTACAAGGCTGGTTCATCCTTCCCAAGTTTATTTTTTTTTAGATTGGAAAGAGAGACACCTTTAAGACATCAACCCTAGTCAGGCCGCATCACACACCCCTAGTTATCCATGCCATCAAGTATTCATGACCAGAAGATGTATTTTCATTAGTCAGATTATGCTGACCTTTTCTGTCTTCACTAATTCTTCTTCATCAGAATAGCATTTAGTGATATAGGCCCAGTCTTAGTAGAGAAATTCATATATTTACCCAGATGTGTACATCAGATCAATATAAGTGACAAGTGAGGACAAATGAGGGGCAGGGGAAATTTGGTTCCAAACTGTAATGATTGGTGTCAGCAAGAACAGATTTTCTGATTATTGGTGATCTGCAGTATCACCAATAATACAGATGTTATACCTGATTATGTGGTGATCTGCAGAATCACCAATAATACAAGTATAGCAAGACTCAGGACACACAGGTGTAAGATAGTGTTTTGGTGCAACAGTAATTATTAATGGAGATACCCACTATCCCAGAGGGGCTGGTAGAAGGGGGTATCTCTGAAGAACACAGTAATCAGTACTCCAGCAGGCTGGAGACACAGAGCAATAGTGAAAGTTTCACCCGAGGAGCGGATGATGCACAGTGAGACAATGTAGAGTGATCACTCGAGGAGCGAGTGATTCAGACTGTACTGCAGCAGGTGATTCCCTGAGGGGCAGGGAGTCCCGACAGTGCTGCATTAGCGAGTCACCTGAGGAGCAGGTGATTAAGACTGTTCTGCAGCTATCAACCTGAGGAGCAGGTGATTAAGACTGTACTGCAGCTATCAACCTGAGGAGCAGGTGATTCAGACTATACTTCAACCCGGAAGGAGGAAGTGTTTGTAATCAGGTGACCGCCGCTTGGAGCCTCCCACGATGCGCTCCAAGCGGCGGTCACCTGATTACAAACACTTCCTCCTTCCGGGTTGAAGGAGGAAGTGTTTGTAATCACGTGACGCGCATGGAGCGCATCGTGGGAGGCGCCGAGGGACAGCCGAAGAAGACGTCAGAGAGGTAAGCTTGACCCCCCCGCCCAGCCCGCACAGCATTACTGGGAGATATCCGGATACCAAAAATCCGGATATCTCCCGAAGCCGAATTTGAGCATCCCTGCTGCAGCTATCTACCTGAGGAGCAGGTAATAACTAAACTGAGAGTCCCTCACCAGGACTAAACTCCCTGGTGAGGGCAGAAGAGTCAGACAAGCAGGTTTGGCAACACACGGACAGATACGGTGCAGAGACAGGAAGCTAAATCAGAGTAGTAGTTCAGGCAGAGTAGGCAACTTATATCAGATAGACAAAGGTACCGAATCAGAGAGCAGAAGAATAGTCAAACTAGCAGAAGGTCATAACAAATAATACAATTCAATTAGTACTTTAAGCTATCAACAGAATATGGCTAAGTGTGGATCCCCAGCTCCAGCTGGTTCTAGCACACTTCTTTGGGATCTGACTAGGTCTGAGTGCTAACACATAACATATGCAACAGCAGACGTGGAACAAGTGACAGTCAGGTCCTATATATACTAAACGCGCTCTATAGCGCCACCCCAGTCACTTAGCCAATCCAGAGCATAGCTGGAGTCAGATGACCGAGTGATCAGCTGACTCCCCTTCTAGATGCATAAAGGTCCTTTCGCTCGGCGCGCGCGCGTGTAGCCCTTAGTCTATGAGCGATAGAAGGACCAGGCAAAGCACCAGCATGTAACTGTGCGGCGGAAACCGCCGGCTGTGACGCGGAGATAGCCACCATGCCGCTTGCTGTTGCGGCGGGATCTCCGCTATCCATTACACAAACGAGGGACAGTCGCGAGCTATGCTAGTCATAAAAATTACAAGAGGTAGGAGGTTCCATGGCCTTTCTCCAGAGCTTCCCGGGTTGTGGTCAAATGGATTTATAAACTGTTATTTGACTATATGCAATGCTGAGGTTGGGCTATAAATCCAGAACAAAATCAAGGCCCAGCCCAGTGTGTCAAATTCCTGGAAAACATGTGGACTGGTCCAAGAAAAGATATTTCACAATCTGTTTTGGTTACAAATGCTAATATTGAGCATTCTACCAATGTTGCAGAAGTACAAAGCCTGCTGGGAGTAATGTGATACTGGATGGCCTGTTTGTCCCATCTGGGATTGATTTTGTAGTGTTGTCTTCTAAGTCACAAGAAAGTAAACAGTTGTGTGGGGCCCAGGGCAACCGAGTGCATAGTATTTAGCAAAACAAGGAGCATGCAACTCCCTGAACCCCTAAGCCATGACTTGCCTTTCATTCTGGATGTGTCTACTACTGAACATAGAATGTTTGGGGTGTGTTGAGTGCTGATTGGATTCTGATTGAAAAACATTTCTGCTGCACAACTGCAACCCACCACTATCAGGACTGTTCTGCCTGGTGTGGGCCTGACACAGTTTTTTGAGAGCTGTAGTCCAAACGCCTGCACCCAGGTAAAGGTAGAAAGAATGTATGTTTTCATGAATTTTCCATGGAAGTATTCTGAAACCAATGATGTTGTCTTATTACTAGTGTACAGGGACGGTGTGTATGGAGGACCCGGCTGTTCTGCCTAGCGCTGCCTATGAAGAGGAGCGCGCTGCCAGGAGAGGATGGGAGAAGGCATGCTGGTGAGGATCGCAGAAGATGCAAGACCCAGAGCCAGTGGGAGAGAATCGCAGTGGCAGGACCAGGTAAGGTATGGCGAAAGCTTCCCTGCGCACTCTGCATTCATTTTTCCATATCTGTAGAATGCAACTTTTTTTAAAACCACATTTTCGGGGAGAAAAGGTGCGTCTTATATTCCCAAAAATATGGTATATATTTTTTTTACAAAGACGGATGTAAAATAAGTGAAATCATCCTGGCGGTGTTGCAATGTGTTTTGGATAGCATTATCAGTTGACTGATATGGCTTGAATTTGAACATTAATGAGGACCACTATGCTATACCAAACACACAGCAGTGACTGATGTTTAATTGGCAGTTTCCTTTTCAACTTCCTGTACAAGCTGCCCTGCCCACTTCCATATCCTGTCCAGATTCTTCACTGTGCATTCAGGACATGGCTGCTGCCAAGAGAGAGGCCACTTAGGAGTGATGAGGGACAGCTACAGGACAGCAGTCAGCTTTTTCCCTGTACATTAGCCAGAGTCCAAGAAACACACTTGCCATGTGTACAGGTTAGTAAAAACGAGTTTTACTAGTAATTCATTTTAAAAACTATACTTTCCGCTCACAGATTCTCCTTCGGAACAGTATGAGAAGGAACGCAATATGAACATTGTGACTTTGCGGTCTATTCAGTAATGGGCAGTAAAGTTACATGCAGAGATGTTGCGTGGGTTACCTGTATAACCCCGCATTATGCTATTTGCATAGCATGCATTACACAAGCGTGTTTTATAATGTGCACTACGCAAACTATATAACCTATGCTACATGGATTGCATAATGTCCAGTAAAATATACATGCGCTGTCTGTGCATGTAAAGTTTACTGACCATTAGTAAGTAGACCCATTGAGAGATAATTGGTTTACCAAAGTTGGAGAGCACAAGTGACCCAACAAATGCACCTGAGCTGAGATGGATATGGAGGCCGATGTATTTATTTCCTTTTAACTCCCTTGGCGGTATGATTGTTTCTGGATTTTAGGGTCTGTTTATTTATTTATTTGAAGTATTTATATAGTGCCGACATATTACGCAGTGCTGCACAGAGTATATATTGTCTTGTTACTAACTATCCCACAGAGGAGCTCACAATCTAATCCCTGCCATAGTCATATGTCTATGTGTGTATCGTGTAGTGCATGTATCATAGGCTATGGCCATTGGCCGATTTAGGGGGAAGCAAATTAACTTATCTGAATGTTTTTGGGATGTGGGAGGAAACTGGAGTGCCCAGAGGAAACCCACACAAACACGGGGAGAAAATACAAAATCCTTGCAGATGTTGACCTGGCTGGGATTTGAACCGGGGACCCAGCGCTGAAAGGCAAGAGCGCTAACCACTATGGCACCGTGCTGCCTAAAAGCAATACAATTCTTTTGCATGTTTTTAGACCCTAAAACCTGGAAAAAAAATCATGCTGCTAGGGAAATCTGCAGCAACTCAGCACTCACTCACCTCCCTGGGATCCAGCGCTGCAATTCTCCCTTTGTCCTCCGGGTGGCGCTTTAACCCTATAGTGAGATTGCCGGCTGTCATCATGATGACAGAGGGTGATCTTACCAGGGGGAAGCAAAGCCTCAGAGGAGAGGAAGAAGAATGGCGGCCGACGTCGGGATCCCCAGGAGATGGGTAAAAACTAGCTGCACACATTGCTCTGCATAGACCTCCCGGCGGCTACCACAAGTTCATCTCGGGGTTACTGCTCCTGGCATGTTTTTTCCACCCCCAGCTGTACTCGTGATTACCGCTGGCCGCTAAGGAGGTTAAACAATAAACAAAAGAGAGGGAGCACCGTTTCCAAAAAAGAGTATGCAGCGTGCCCAAGGTCTCTCCCCAGTGCCTCCTGGGAAGTGCAGTCCAGATAAAACAGAAAGGACCGGCACCGCTGTCTTGTATCAAAGCTCTTTTAATAGCACCAAAGTGGCAGCAGTGACAGACTGCTGTTTCGGTTTACACCTTTATCAAACTGCTCAAAGCCATAAAAATTGTGACAAGACAAACACCTTTAAATACCCCCTTCCTGTATGGGAGGGGCCCCAGAGCGGACCTGAGAGGGAACTTCAATGGTAATATGCAAATATGCTCATGTTTCATGCACACTGAAAAAAAGTGTAATACCTGAATTAGCTTGTACACCACACCCCCAAGCTGGGATAGATCGATGATCACTTCCAAAAAAGGGAAACACTTTCTCCTCCTGTCCCTCCTCCAGCCAGCCACTCACAGCTGTGCAGGCAGTGCTCTGACAACTTCCAGGTCAACCCGGAAGTAGTCAACACATTATGGTCATTGGAGTGATCAGGTTGCAGTATTACCAAAAGTGGCCACAAGATGGCTCACTAAAGGTCGGTGCGACATTAAAGTTGCACCCTGCAGTAAAAAATGAAAAGTTCAAGATTAAGCCACAAGATGTCAGTGTGTGCAAAAATTCTAATGCAGTCAATAATTCGCATAGACAATGAGTTTAAGTATATTTTAAGTGCGACAAAAACGTCGCTTCAAGAATACAAAAAGCAGTGTTGTTCTCCTACCTGGTTCGCTGAGGGTGGACATTAAAAGCAAAATCTGGAAGAAGAGCATAAAATAAACATATGAAAACGTGATTTACTCAGGAGGTTCTGATGTCACTAGATACAAAAACTAAGATCATATTCGCGGTTTAAACCACCCACTCCAAAAGTATTCAGTTTCCTGATCCAAAAGGCCTCCTTTTTAAGTAAGGCCTTGTCCCTATCCGAGCCCCTCCAAGTATCCGGGACCCCATCGATTGCCATTATGCGCAATTGTGACACTGCGTGTTTATGCAAATGAAAATGTTGCGCTACCGCCAAAGTGCAATTCGGGTCGCGTATATTCGATTTATGCGACGAGAAACGCTCCTTAAGTCGCTGAGTGGTTTTGCCTACATAGCCAAAACCACATGGGCATTTAATCATATATACGACGTACCGAGAGTTACAATCGTATCGGCCACGTATTTTAAAGGGGACACCCGTTGAGGGATGGCAGAAAGTGTCCCCCCTGATAACATGTCCACACATGTGGCATGATAAACAAGGGTACATGCCCCTTCTGCCCGTGTCCCCAACAGGGCCCCCACTCCTAGTAATTTTGTCCCGAACTGTTGGTGCCCTTTTAAAGGACATCAACGGGGGATATCGTAGTTCTGGAATCGATGGGAATCCTTCACTCAAAATGTGCCAATGTTTGCGAATTGTACGTGCAATCATGTTACTGCAGGTATTATATGTGGATACGAAAGGTAACCTAAGGCTTCTCCTTCTACCTATTCTATCACGTTTCTCAGTTTGGAACGTATTTTCAGGGTAACCCCGGGCCCTAAACTTACTCCTCATTTCTTCCTGTCTCCTCTCCCTGACCTCAGTATCTGTGACAATGTCCGCCACTCTCTTAAGCTGCCCTAGTGGTATACTATCTCTGGTGCCGTCGGGGTGGAAACTCCTATAGTGCAACAGGGAGTTCCTATCAGTCTCTTTGACAAATAAATCCGTCTCGAAGTGACCATCTTGCAAAATGACTCGAGTGTCCAAAAAGGAGACACTACTGGGGTCACTATGCGTCGTAAACCGAATATAGGGGCAGGCACTGTGCAGTTGCGATACGAACTCATCCAGGCTCGAACGCGGGCCCCTCCACACGCAAAATATGTCGTCTATAAATCTCCACCAGCACAAAGCGTGCTGGCGGAAAAGACGATTATCATAGACAAATGCCTCCTCATGGAGGGCCATGTATAGATTTGCGTAGGAGGGGGCCACGTTCGAGCCCATTGCCGTGCCCCGCCTCTGCACAAAATACCTGCCCCCAAACGTAAAATAGTTGCACTTGAGTACCACCTCCAACAGTCGCACCAGAAATTTCCTCTGCTCGTGTGAATAGTCAGTGCGGGTCATGATGAACCAGTCAATCGCCTCCACACCCCCATCATGCGGGATGGAGGTGTAGAGGCTCTCAACATCTAGTGTAACAAGTAGCACTCCCTCATCGACTTGACCAAGACCTCGTAATTTATCCAAAAACATCCTTGTATCACGAAGATACGATGGTACTTCATGTACAAGAGGCTGGAGCAGGCCATCCAGGAATTTAGCTATTGGTACAAATATTGACCCAATGCCCGAAACAATGGGTCTACCTGGAGGCCTGTCCAGCCTCTTGTGGATTTTAGGAAGGATATAAAGCGTAGGGGTCTTGGGATGTTCTTCCCTGAGGAATTTAAAAAGACCATTATCGATAATGCCTTTTCTCAATGCTTCATTTAATAAATCATCAATTTTTGCCCGAACAATCAACACAGGATCACAATCTATGCTTTCATAAACATCAGAGTCAGATCATTGTCTCAAAACCTCCTCATTGTACATACTGGTATCCATCACCACCACTGCCCCACCCTTATCTGCGGGGCGGATGGTGATGGACACATTATCCCGTAGGGAAGAAATAGCTCTACGTTGTATTGGTGACAAATTACAATTGACCCCAATTTTACCCCTCTGGAAATCATCCTCGACACATCTAAGGTCATTCTGGACTCTAGAAATAAATGAGTCAATAGTGGGGTGACTTGGTGGAATGAAACCACTAGGGTTTCGCAAACCTATTTCCCGCAACCTGAAACAACCCTCAGGGCCATCTCCAGAAGTTGGGAACTGGGGTATGGAGGCAAAAAAATATTTGAGCTTAATGAGACGAAAAAAACGATAAAGTTCTTGATCCACTTCGAAGAAATTCGGTGAGTTAGTTGGACAAAAGTTCAGTCCCAGTTCCAAAACTTGAATCTCGTCAGGTGAAAGACTGTGGGAACTAATGTTCACCACTAATGATGGTGTGCCCTCGGTCTCAGTACTCTCGGGCTCACATTGCGGCCTGGCCTGCCCCTGCCTTGTGGGCTTGCCCTGCGTTGATGTCCATTTTCTCCGCTGGTATCTCCGGCCGCCTCTCCTGCTGCGGCCCCTACGTGGCCGTTTGGGGATCGATCTCTCGAAGCACCCGCTGAGGCATCCGAGATCGGCTCAGAATCAGAATCTCCTCTTGGTGTGCGAGGTTTCTTACCACGTGGTGGTTTCCCCTTAGGGGTCGGTCTACGAGGACCCGAAAGTCTCTGCCAAGAATACACGAAACCGTTGGTGTAATCAGAAGAGTCGCGAGCAAACTTATTCCTCTTATCTGTTTCCACCGTTTTAGTAAAGTTTTCCATTTTGGTCTTTAGGCCATCCATAAAACCAGTATACTGCTCTTCAGGCAACACCTCTTGCAGTTGTTTGGTTAGGGTCTCAGCCTTTTCATCCACTAATGATAGCTCTTGATGAATTCGCACTATGGTGTGGAGCATAGCGTCATAGGAGGCACGATTCCATATGCGCTCCCACACACCCGTGAACTCCTTATCATGTGGAAACAATAATGGAGGCACCTGCGATCTCATCGCTCTTGGAATACGTCGTACCCGGCAATACTCGCCAAGTGTGTCTGCATGTAGTTCAAGATTTATGTGTCTCTTTCTGATCGATTCAAGTTCTCTTTGTAACGGTTTGGCATCTGGGGTCCTCAAGTATGTGACATCTTTCTTCAGTAGAGCCAGGATCTCTCCTGCTTGCTGCTCATTATAACCAAACACATCCGGAGTAGTCATATCTTCACTTGAAGTGATTAATATCGTGAAAGCGTAGTCGTGCTCACCTCCTGAGGCACTCGTATGCACATAAACAAAAGAGAGGGAGCACCGTTTCCAAAAAAGAGTATGCAGCGTGCCCAAGGTCTCTCCCCAGTGCCTCCTGGGAAGTGCAGTCCAGATAAAACAGAAAGGACCGGCACCGCTGTCTTGTATCAAAGCTCTTTTAATAGCACCAAAGTGGCAGCAGTGACAGACTGCTGTTTCGGTTTACACCTTTATCAAACTGCTCAAAGCCATAAAAATTGTGACAAGACAAACACCTTTAAATACCCCCTTCCTGTATGGGAGGGGCCCCAGAGCGGACCTGAGAGGGAACTTCAATGGTAATATGCAAATATGCTCATGTTTCATGCACACTGAAAAAAAGTGTAATACCTGAATTAGCTTGTACACCACACCCCCAAGCTGGGATAGATCGATGATCACTTCCAAAAAAGGGAAACACTTTCTCCTCCTGTCCCTCCTCCAGCCAGCCACTCACAGCTGTGCAGGCAGTGCTCTGACAACTTCCAGGTCAACCCGGAAGTAGTCAACACATTATGGTCATTGGAGTGATCAGGTTGCAGTATTACCAAAAGTGGCCACAAGATGGCTCACTAAAGGTCGGTGCGACATTAAAGTTGCACCCTGCAGTAAAAAATGAAAAGTTCAAGATTAAGCCACAAGATGTCAGTGTGTGCAAAAATTCTAATGCAGTCAATAATTCGCATAGACAATGAGTTTAAGTATATTTTAAGTGCGACAAAAACGTCGCTTCAAGAATACAAAAAGCAGTGTTGTTCTCCTACCTGGTTCGCTGAGGGTGGACATTAAAAGCAAAATCTGGAAGAAGAGCATAAAATAAACATAACCTCCTGAGTAAATCACGTTTTCATATGTTTATTTTATGCTCTTCTTCCAGATTTTGCTTTTAATGTCCACCCTCAGCGAACCAGGTAGGAGAACAACACTGCTTTTTGTATTCTTGAAGCGACGTTTTTGTCGCACTTAAAATATACTTAAACTCATTGTCTATGCGAATTATTGACTGCATTAGAATTTTTGCACACACTGACATCTTGTGGCTTAATCTTGAACTTTTCATTTTTTACTGCAGGGTGCAACTTTAATGTCGCACCGACCTTTAGTGAGCCATCTTGTGGCCACTTTTGGTAATACTGCAACCTGATCACTCCAATGACCATAATGTGTTGACTACTTCCGGGTTGACCTGGAAGTTGTCAGAGCACTGCCTGCACAGCTGTGAGTGGCTGGCTGGAGGAGGGACAGGAGGAGAAAGTGTTTCCCTTTTTTGGAAGTGATCATCGATCTATCCCAGCTTGGGGGTGTGGTGTACAAGCTAATTCAGGTATTACACTTTTTTTCAGTGTGCATGAAACATGAGCATATTTGCATATTACCATTGAAGTTCCCCCTCAGGTCCGCTCTGGGGCCCCTCCCATACAGGAAGGGGGTATTTAAAGGTGTTTGTCTTGTCACAATTTTTATGGCTTTGAGCAGTTTGATAAAGGTGTAAACCGAAACAGCAGTCTGTCACTGCTGCCACTTTGGTGCTATTAAAAGAGCTTTGATACAAGACAGCGGTGCCGGTCCTTTCTGTTTTATAAGGAGGTTAAACAATGCAGATTGCCTGGCTGTCCTGTTGAACCTCTGTTTCTAACTATTAGCCATAGACCTCGAACAAGCATGAAAGATCAGATGTTTTGTCTGAAGTCTGACTGCTTTCAGCTGTGGGATTCAGACACGACTGCAGCCAAAGATACAGTAGCAGGACTGCCAGGCAACTGGTATTGTTTTGATAGGAAATAAATGTGGCAGCCACCATTTCCCTCCCAGGTCAGGTGTACAATAACATGAATTGATAAAAGAAATAGACTGTTAATAGTTGACAAACGTTTTCAATCCTTGTCTGGGTCACATCATACCATCGTGGGGTTTTGCCAAAAGTTTAGTAAATAATCAGTTGTGTGATTGAATCTATGTACATACCGTACGTTTACAGTGAGATGTTTTTAAAAATAATACCATCATGTTCTAGATTTAATAATGATTGTAATAATGGTTCTTGCTGTGAGTGCATGCATGTCACTGCCATAGTGCAATCTGTAATTCACATACCCTTTACTATTCCTTACTGGAGTCTGTCATTTCCCACTTTTAGCTGTGTATGTAGAAGTACTGTAACCAACATAGTGCCATTCTGCATGGGGGAAGCTAGGCAATTCTCAACCGGATAATCAATGTTATTCACTGCTTCTGTCTTTGATTTCAGCTTGTGCCTGATTGGGGTGTAGGAGGCATGGGGAGCTGCACTTATTATATGGGGGGGGCATTGAATGGGGGATGAAATTTTTTATATGGGAGTTATCTGGAGTGCACTTTTTTATTCAGAGGGACAATAGGGACTCTACTTGTTATACCGTATGGAAGCCATGAGGACCACTTTGGCATGTGGCATCACCTGGTCTCAGTAATCCCCAATGTCCAGCGCTGCGTAATATGCTGACGCTTTATAAATACAATAAATAATAATAATAATATATTTTAATATGACCCAGGTGAGGGCTGCATACATAGTAGCTGAAGATCTAGACCAGGTTTGTTGATGCCTTATAATATCTCCTCTGGACATACCTTAGTAAATTAGGCCCCTTGTATTGTTTTGAAGTTTATACCAAATCTTTTTTAATTAAAACATTTTTTAATATAAAGACATGGCGATGTGGTTTTGTGCTATTTATAGTTTGTGTAACTTAACCCTAGTTACATGTACTGAAGATGGAGAGTAGATGTGACTGAGATTTGGCAGCATAAATCTCTCTTGAGGCCTTCCTTTAACTCAAAGGCATCTAGATGATTGGCTAGAGGGGAGGAGATTCTCCCAGTAGTCTGAGGCAGATATGGAGCTGTGAAGCAGCAGTACAAGGGCTCATTCTGCTAATGGAGTCATGTATGACCCACACTTACGTGGTGTTCAGTTTGTCCCTGCCCAACCACCTTTCCTGTCCATCGTTTTGTGACATCACATACAAACACTGGGGACAGAGAGATAGCAAATCACCAAGGACCATTCAGAACTGGCCACAACATGTAACCTATGCCTGTACTTCATTTCCCTGATCCACTCTGCATATGGAGGGGTGCACCACAGTACATGGGGAGCCCTCATAGCAGCACTTGTTATGGGGTTGAGATAAATGTTATGGAAGGTACACTTTCTATGGGGGAGGAATGATGCCTGCCTTTTGGGGCCACAATAGTACCATTTGTTATGGAGGAGGATAATGGTCCTTGAGGCAGATACTGGAGGCACTTGTTATGTAGAATTTTAGATGGTGGCACATGGTGGGCATAATGAATAAATGTGTAATGCTGATGCTTGTTATAGGAGGGACATTATGGTTGCATTTTTATAGGAGGACATTATGGCTGTACTTGTCCTGGTGGGACATGATGGAAGCAGACGTACACTGCAAGAGCCTAGGGAGAGCTGAGCATCAAGGACTTATGCGCTGTGGTTGTGTGAAAAGCCTGTAATGGGACACAGACCAGAGAGTCACAACTAGTTATATATACACTGCAGTCATTGCAGCAGAACACACCTTTGGAATTTATTAACATTTTACAGTGACTTGTTTGTCTTTCCCTGCATGAGTTCATCAGTATAGCCAGAGCCGGGGCTTTCCAGGTTGTTATATTCCCTCACAGGTCACTGCTTCTCTCTCTTGTCATTGCTTGGTCACATTTTTAAGTGACTGAAGTAAGACAATGTTCATGACAGAAACCATTTCCTAATGGGTCTTCAACCTAATATGTTGTTTTTTTTTTGTTTGTTTTTTAGTTTTAACTCAGTTTTTATTAAAAGATGTGTAGTTTTTAGATATATATTCTTTATTATTTTCAATATTAAAATACATATTTACAATGACATTTTACTAACCAATTAGAAATCTCAGTGGTGAGGGATTGTAGCGGAGCAGTAGGTCACATTATACAGAGATAGAGAAGGGTGCCTACCATACCAGTCTGTTTTGGGGTTTTTTTTGCAAATTTTCTGCATAGGAAAACCTATCTAAACTGAGAACCAATATTAATCAATGTACCAGTTCCGGCTTAAATGCATTTTTCTTTTTTTTTTTTTTTTGCATGCAAAAAATAAAAAACAGACAGTAGCACTGTGTGCATTTTCTCTATCAACTACATTTGTTTCTGTGAAAAAAAAACGTTTTTCCACCTACAAACACACATGGTGGCCAGAAACCGCATGCAGAAACAGAGAGAAAAGAGAGAGAGAAAACTGACCGGCAAGTGTGAATGCTGCCTCAAAGTGAAATTATACCTTAGCTTACATTTTTCCTTTTTTTTGTAATTTACGAGTACATATTGCATTGGTGCGCTTCATTAATTAGAATAAAAGCACAAGACATACATACAGTGAAATGCTGTACCTCATGCATACACGTTTTAAGAAAACCCATGTGGTTTCCAAAACATGAAGACACAAGGTAGTGGGAACAAGCCCTAAAAGGAGAAAAAGGATGCAGAAGAAACATAGTAGATCCAATTGACCTAACTCTGTTTACTTCACAAAAATGCTGATGTTGCCTGGAAGGAAACTGCCAATAGGCAGCCAGCGGCATGATGTCTAATTAGGGAATTCCTATCAATCACAGGAAGTTCCCCTTCAGTCAATCTCAAGCAATGAATGAAGCCAATGGTAGCTCAACCATCATTCTTCTCAAACACACAACACATTTGTTACAGGACAAGTGGACTAAGTGTTAGGCTGTGTTTGTACCAGAAAATGTAAGAAAATTATGTTAGGTACACACCATACAATTTTCTGGCAGATTTACCTGCCAGCAGATTATTTCCAACATGTTCAATTTTCCTGATTTTCCCATTGTTTTTTCGAAAATCGATCAAAATTCAGATCGGACATGTTGAAAATAATCGATCTGGCAGGTAAATCTGCCGGAAAATAGTATGGTTTGTATCTAGCATAAGAAGCCTGAAAGGGCTTCTGGTTTATTTGGTTTGTGATAATGGCGTTAATTTACAAAACTTTTCTCATGAAGTTTCTCAACTGATTCACCCAGATAGAGGATAAGCAGTGGGCAAATACTTTGTCAACGCTGTGCACCCATAAGATTCAAGCGTAGTGTGTTTCCACTGTTGGCTTTTACTGTTATCCACTTCAGCCCGGGTTTTTTTTCACCTTATGGACGAGAGGAATTCTCACATTTCAGCACTTCTCCCTTTCATTCCCCAATAACTTTATCACTACTTACCACAAACAAACGATCTATACCTTGTTTTTTTCCGCCACCAATTAGGCTTTCTTTGCGTGGTACATTATGCTGAGTATTTTTTTATTCTAAATGCATTTTAATGGGAATAATAAGAAAAAAACTGAAAAAATGCATTACTTTTAAGTTTTCGGCCATTATAGTTTTAAAATAAAACATAACACTGTGGACAAAAGCCACACATTGTATTTCCTCATTTGTCCCGGTTACTGCAACATTTAAATTATATATCTCTAGTACATTGTATGGTGACAATATTTTATTTGGAAATGTAGGTGCATTTTTTCAGCTTTACATTCATCACGAATTGCAATTTGCAAGCACATACCGTAAATTAATAATAATATACCCTCTTGACATACCTATTGACACATTTTTAGTCCCTAATGTATGTAGGTGTAATTGTACTATTTGGCCACAAATGTCCTTGCGAAGTAATACGTGGCTGTGTTACTTCGGAAGTGATGCAGGCATCTCATTGATGCAAGCGATCACGGGGGCGTAGAGGAGAGATGAATGAATGGGAACAAAGTTCCCATTCATTAATCTAACAATCAGTGGCAGGAGCCGTGGGAACTAACGAGCGGGAGGGATCGCGGCGGCACCATCTGAGAATGATCACTGTTTTTAAACAAAACACAGTGTTCATTCTCACCGGACAAGCACAGATTGGCTCAGGGGACTTTTGTCCCCTGCCACCAATCCCCCCTGTCGCCAGGACCATCGCGATCGCGGGCTTCCACCTTCATGATTGCAACGCAGCCTCACAAACTGCACGGACGTAAGTTTCACGTCCTTGCGACTGCATCAGCACCAGCCGAGGTCGTGAGATTCACATCCGTGCGGCTGTAGTAGTTAAACTAGTCCTAAGCCCACCCGTTTAATAAGGAGCACTAGGGAACCACACACGAGAACGGCTGCCATCCCCCACGCTCGTGCACGCGACCGTGATCCCCCATGCACACACTTAGCACACACGCACGCGTCTACGAGGCCCCCCCACGTCCATCCACTTGTGCCAGGCCACGGCTGCCACCAGAAGCCCTGCTGCGCATGCGCACCAAGCAGCTGGTGCAGACACACAGACACAGAAGGACGAAGTGACAGGAGTTTTATTATATAGGAAGACTGACCATCTTTCTGTTGTACTATACTCATTGCTTTGTGTAATGGTTGTTTCAGATTTCATTGTGATGCAAGCTAAGTGTACAAGTACAATCTGCTGATCTCTTTGTATTTTTTCAAGAAAACAAAAACATTTTCCAACAAAAAATCTTTTAAAGTGAAAATTCAATAAAAATCTTCCCTCCACCCCAGTAGATTAGACACCCAATTATGAGTCCAACTAGGACTACTTTCATGTCCTTGCTGCGTTCACATACAGGAGTGCATGATTGTGAGCGCTGTGAACGAGAGGATCTGAGCATGCTCAGTTTGCTTCTCATGACATAATTCAGCTGAGACGTGCAAAGGGTACAGGACATAGTCGGAGTGTGTGGCTGCTTTAGGCGGGGACTGTGCGTGATTATTCTGCTACTGCAGTGGGCATATTTTGGGCATGCACGCATTCTGCAATCTGACCGTACAATTTTTATACAATGGTACCAACTTCCATGAACTATAACACCAATAGATTCACTGTGATTTGGATATATTTTTCAGGCAGTGTCTTATACTACATAAAAGTGGTAAGATTGGTGATTGATTGTACAGTCAGATTGCATAGTGTGTGGCCATAAGTTCTCAGTATTTATTAAGTCACTTTTTGAGTACAATAATGGGGGGGGCAGTTCTTTATTAAAAAAAAAAACATGCCTGTGTGCTCCAAGTGCTGAAAAGTTATTATATATGATAGAAAATGTGAGAAGAAGGTAAGGACAAGTAATTTACTGATGTAGGTTTATAAACCATCAGCACAGTTTCTCAGAGTTTTCTAACTCCTCACATCACAGATCTACGCAGACAGCATACAGGTAAACAGTAATTTGGGCACCCATAACAGGATTGCCCTAGAAGCAGGATCAGTCTGGGACTGGGTCATAGAGGATTCTTGTTAAACAGTGAATGGACAACAATAACCAATTGATGGAACAGGTTAAGCAGGTTGCTGGCCTCTCCAGCGAACACAAGGCTGCTACTGCTCTCTGATGGTGGCAAAATCAACATTATAGGTATATTTTATTACTTATCATAGTCCTAATGTCAGCCATTTCACAAGGAGTTTCTGCACATTATTTACGAGTTACTAGCTGACTCCAGTAGGTAAACCCATGAGAGCTGCAGAATTTCTAACTTGTCCCCTTTTCCCATACAGTCTTGTGTCTCTTGCTGTTATTCCACTGGCGCTATGTTGGCTGACAATCTAGAAGCCACCATGCATTGTCAGATGTGGCTTAGATCAGGTAAACAATCAACATCTAAACATGAAAAACATGTTCTTTCCTGATAAATGTTCAATCACTAAAACAAACAACACAATCAAAAAGGCATATATTTTTCATTGATTTAAAAATGTTTTATTATTATTTACCATTATATAGCGCCAACATCTTCTGCAGCGCTGTACAGAGTATATAGACTGTCCCTCAGAAAGGCTTACATTCTAGTCCCTACCATAGTCATATGTCTATGTATGTATCACGCAGTGCATGTATTATAGTCAATAGGGCCAATTTAGGGGTAAAGTCAATTAACCTATCTGTATGTTATCTGTATGTTTTTGGAATGTGGGAGTACATCAGAGTGCCCACAGGAATCCCACACAGACACAGGGAGAAGATAGTGCCCTGGCTGGGATTCCAACCAGGGACTCAGAGCTTTCATTAACTGCTTGCCGACCGCTCCACGCCGATAGGCGTGAACACGGCGGCAACCCCGGGACCACTCCATGCCAATTGGCGTGAAGAGCTAGGGGCAGAGATTGCAGGGCATCCCGCTTGAATGACGGAGCTCTGCTATGTCATCAGCCTCCCATCAGCGATCGCCGCTAGGAGACTGTTAGACGGCGAAACCACCATCTATTTACATAGTACAGCGCTGCAATCTACAGTAGCGCTGTACTGGGGACAGCCATGTAAAATGGTTGTCCCCCTGGAAGACACAGGAGTGATCGGCTGTCATATACTAATGCCTATGACAGCCAATCACAGTGATTGGCTGGCGGGCCTATAACAAAAAAAAAATAGTGCAATTTATTTTAAAAATAATACAATATTTATAAAAAAAAATAAACATCCTGGGAGCGATCATAGTCAACCAACAGAAAGCTCTGTTGGTTGGCAGAAAAGGAGGGGGATTACCTGTGTGCTGAGTTGTGTGGCCCTGCAGTGAGGCCTTAAAGCTGCAGTGGCCTCAATTGTAAAAAATAGCATGGTCACCAGGGGAGTTTAAGACCGTGGTCCTTAACCCATTTTGGTTCCTGGACGTAGAAACTACGTCCAGAAACCATGTGTGCTCCTGCGGCCGATCGCGCGCATGAACGCTTGCTCCCGGCAGCGGATCGTTAGCCCAGAAATCAGTGAATCGGGCCATGGTGCCCGATCGCTGATTCCTCTCCCCCGCAGAAAAAGCGACAGATTCTCTTGGAAGCTTCGCTTTTTCTGGCTGTTGCGTCCCCCATGCGTCTCTCTAAGCGTATGTTACGCTTAGAGTGACGTCATGTAAACAAACTCATGGCCGCCATCTTGTGGCTAAAAAGTAAAACTACAACTAAAAGTAAAAAAAAAATAAAACTCAACACACATTTACATTATATAACTACTGTTTACATCCCACTCTCCCAAAAATACCCAAATAAAATGTTTAACCACTTCCGGATTTCAGCCTGATCTGTGCTGCGGGGGCTCTTCAGCCCGCAGCACAGATCAGATATAGGCAGGGCGATCAGACTTCCCCCCTTTTTTCCCCACTAGGGGGATGTCCTGCTGGGGGGGTCTGATCGCCGCCGCGCTGCTGTGCCTAGCGGGGGGGCTCCTCAAAGCCCCCCTCCGCAGCGCTATTCCTCCCTCTGCCTCCTTCCCTCCCTCCCCTCTTCACTATGGGCTGCGCAGGACGGAAATCCGTCCTGCGCCGCCTCAGATAGGCTTCAGCCGATCTCCTCTACAGCGCTGCTGCACAGCAGCGCCGTATGTATGTAAACAGCGGGGAAGATCTTCCCCGCGTGTTTACATTTACCCTGCGAGCCGCGATCGGAGGCTCGCAGGGTGTTCACGGAGACACCCTCCGTGAACTGACATGGAATGGCCGCTCATACGTGCGGCCGTTTCCATGGAAACCGCTTCAGGATTCAGGGGCGTACTTATGCGTACGCAGAATCCTGAAGTGGTTAATATAAAAAAAAAAACATTACAATTAAAAAATTTTTTTTTAATATTTACCTAAGGGTCTAAACTTTTTAGATGCAAAACGGAAAAAATGCACCTTTATTTCCAAATAAAATATTGCCGCCATACATTTACCGGTGTAATAACCGGGACATAGGGGCAAATATAATACGAGAGTTTTAATTATGGAGGCATGTATTATTTTAAAACTATAATGGCTGTAAACTGGGAAATAATGATTTTTCCGTTTTTTTCTTATTCATCCTGTTAAAATGCATTTACAGTAAAATGGCTCTTAGCAAAATGTACCCCCCCCCCCCAAAGAAAGCCTAATTGGTGGCAGAAAAAACAAGATATAGATCAGTTCATTGTGATAAGTAGTGATAAAGTTAGATAGATGACAGCAGACAACTGCCCTTTGATTTAAACAGGGATGGCAAAGCAATGGCAACTACTGTACTGCATTTCTCTTGCTTCAGATTCAGGAATCAAATCAAATAAAAACAAAAAATAGCTTTATTGGCATGACCAAGCTTCAATACAGGCATTGCCAATGCAGGGGGAATGGGGGACATGGGATACCCCATCCCATGTCCCCCATTCCCCCTGCATTGGCAATGCCTGTATTGAAGCTTGGTCAGTGAGTTAGCAGTTCGTGGACATTTGGGGGGGGGGGGGGGTGGTTTACAGTTCATTTATGCTCCTCTCAATAGTGTGCAGCGATTGTCACAGTGAATTTCTCTACTCCTAGTAGAATGCAGTGTTTTCTCTCATCCTCTAATGCAGTGTTCCCCAACCCTGTCCTCAAGGCCCACCAACAGTGCATGTTTTGTGGAAATCCACACAGGTAGTTAATCAGCTCTGCTGAGAGACTAATTACCCCACCTGTGCATGTTTTTGGTTTCCTGCAAAACATGTACTGTTGGTGGGCCTTGAGGACAGGGTTGGGGAACTCTGCTCTAATGTGCGAAAGTCTGGAAATAGTCAGTTTCTTAAAGAAGATTTCCCAGAATCTTTGGCTCACTTGGTGCCCTCTAGAGGCAGCACGAGAAAAAGTTCTGACCTCACTAGCTGAAACTCCTAATTAATTCTCTGGACAATGATTTAAGTGATTTGAGACTTATATAAAATAAAATATACATCACTGCCAATTATACAGCAGCCATCTCCAGGGGCTGATATGCCCAAGGCTGTAGCAATCCCCACTTAATCACAAATGATGCTTATAATGACTGATATATAATACAGTATATACTAATAAGCACAATCCGGGATGCTGTCGAACCTCCTGGACAGCTATGCAAGTTTTGGGCCAGCAGTAGGAATGTCAATGTAATGCAAATAATTCTGAGTTGATGCAGGATTACACAAACTTTTATACAAAATTCTGTAGGTTCAAAATGGATCAAACGAATTTCACCGTGGCGGGATTCAATTGTTCCATTTTCAAGCTGCATACATTTGCATGATCCTCCAGCAACTCAAAATTACTTGGAACCCTTGCCAGCAGCAAAAAGGGTAAGCAAGGATATGGCCCCTTCTCTGCTAAACTATCTAAGGCATGTGATTGGCTTCTAGCCCCAATCCACAAAGCTTCTTTGTGCCAATAGTGAGGGACAGTGGGATCTTTCCCGCATACATGAAATAAAGGCGTCTGGAAAAAAAGGTGCAGAGCATTGCTGGTAGTAGAATATCGCTACAATTAACGATATTCTACTGCCGGATTCCATTGTAAAATATCAGTAATGTTTACTGGTATTTTACTATAACTAAACCTAACCCTACTTTCACACAAAACCCTCCCCTGGTGGTGGTGTCTAACCCTAAGATCCCCCATGGTGGTGCCTAACCTTAAGACCCCCCCATGGTGCCTAAACCTAAGACTTCTCTGGTGGTGCCTAACCTTAAGACTCCCCGTGGTGCCTAACCCTAAGACTTCCCTGGTGGACCTTAACCCCAAGACCCTCCTGGTGGTACCTAACCCTAACTCCCCTCCTAAACCTTAACCCACCTCCCCCAACGCAAAGCCGCATATGTGTCTAAGATGTTAAATTATGGCGCCTCCTGGCGCCAAGTTGCTGATGTAACGATTGTGGAATCGTCTCCGTGGTCAGCGCACCAGACGTGCGCTGACACGGCGGATTTCCTCCACAAGCGTATAAATTTGCAGGCACCCAGCAAAAGGTGCTACGCACCTGTAGAGGGAAATTCCAGATGGCGCTGGGGAGTGCAGAGGAACCAATCCTCTGCACCTCCACAAATGCCAGACAGGAATTGTACGAAGCGCAGAAAGCAATCGCAAGAGAGGCGATTGCGAATTAGAACAAGCAAAGGGACAGGTTGTATGTGTGTGCGCCAATCCAGTCGCCACCCCGCGACCTCGCACACACAACAGCAGATATGAAATAGGAATGCGATCGCGAGAGGTGCGATCGCCAGACGTGACACAAGGCAGATCAGAACAAAATACGAGGGTAGCAAAGGCACAGCAAATAATACAATGAGAAGATGCGGAAAATAACAAACGCTAGCTAACCGCGAACACCGCACTCATTCGCAACAGTGCACGCGGTTATGCGCGGTCTCCACGTGATAAGCACAATAGAGACAAGCACGCCTAACTAACCATCGACAGACAAACATGAAACAGAGGACGCGAATGCTTGCTTAACGGTTACCTCACCGAGCCTCCAGCAAGCGGTCGTAGCAGACAAGACAGACACACGAAAACAGGGACAAGCGAGAGATAGGATCCACAGCACTAGCGAAAAGTGGCCAGCGCGATCCAGGTACAGAGTAGCAGAACAGAAGGATCCACAGCACTAGCGGAAAGTGGCTAGCGCGATCCCAGGAGACAGAACAGAAGGATCCACAGCAGGGGAGGACTGGGACCTTTTGGCCTGGGGGGACAACACAAACTAGAGGCCCGTTTCACGGCATCCCCAGCCCAAAGCCATATCTTTCTTGTGTGCAAATCTTCAAATTGTGATGACTAACAGCCCCAGACACACACACACACACACACACACACACACACACACACACACACACACACACACACACACACACACACACACACACACACACACACACACACACACACACACACACACACACACACACACACACACACACACACACACACACACACACACACACACACACACACACACACACACACACACTATGTACCTGATTCCTAACCCCATTTCTCCGCACAATCTACCTGTCTGTGTCTGATGCCTAACCTTAAAGGAGTTATCAGGCTTTTTTTTTTTATGAAAATAAGTACTACCTGTCCAGCCCCAAGCTCCCAGCATGTCCCTTGCCGCAGCTCTGCAGTCAGCTGTTCGCTGCCGCTGCCTCCCAGCCCTCTGCGATGACGTCAGGCTGACTGCGCCTGTGCGAGTGGCGCTGTCAATCACCGCCACATGGACCAGAGCATACTGTGCAGACGCAGAACTACTGCGCCTGCGCAGTACACTCCGGTCCACGTGGCGGTGATTGACAGTGCTGCTCGCACAGGCGCAGTACAGGCCGACATCCAGGTCAGACTGGTGCCATCGCCGGGGACTGGGAGGCAGCGACAGCGAATGGCTGACTGCAGAGCTGCGGCAATGGACATGCTGGGAGCGTGGGGCTGGAGGAAGCCCGGGTAAGTAGCACTTATTTCATTAAAAATGCCTGATAACTCCTTTAAACAACCCCCCCCCCACACACACACACACACACACACAAACCTACCTACCTGGTGATGCCTAACCCCACTCCTGCCCACCCACCATACAAACTACTTGTCTGACACCTACCCCTCCCCCCTCCAACTACCTGTTTGACATTGCCTAACTGCCTGCCTCCCCCCTCCCCTGCCGCCAATCACACCACAAGAAGAAAAAACGTTCCCCCTCAGGCCAGGGTCAGAATGGGGATGATTATCATACAAAAAAAACTCAGAGGGCACTGGCCTGGGCAGGGAATTGAATTTGACAGCAGTAGCAGGCAGGCAGCAAAGTGTGAGTAACTCAGTGACAAGAAGGGAGAAGAAGTACAGAAACAAAATTTATAAAAACCACCTTCTCCTCTGGCAACCTGGACCCGACCTCCTCTATCCTCCTGTCTCCTCAGTCCTACACCTCCTCCTCCTCCACAGCAGCAAGCAGCTATAGGTGGCATCTCCGACTCCCAGCCCCCAGAGTGTCCGACTCCTCCAGCCAGGACAGCCAGCCAGCCACTCATAGCCGCAGCTCCAGGCCCCCAGCCCCCCAGCACAGAAAGCTGAAGAGTGAGACAGCTCACTCCGACGACACCTCAGGCAAAGCAGCACAGGGGAGGACGGAGCTGGGAAAAAAGGGCGCAGGCAGCTAGTGGACAAAAAGGGCGCCGCCATTCACTCCCATAATAAATAACGTTTAATGGGCGCCGAGCAGGAAAAAAGGGCGCCGGAGCTAAATAAAGTTTACAAACGGCGCCCGGAGATGTTTAATGAGCTTGTGGTGATTTACGTTTATAAAATGCACCAGTGCCGAATAACGTTTATAAAAATACTAAACATATTTACCTTATTTAACTAATTAAAACATTATTTAAAGTTTTATACCTTACTGTTTTTAAAACATTATTCACAAAATAAAGCGATCAGTACGTAATGTAAATTGCAATATATTTTTCTGTTTAAAGTTTTATCCCTTACTGTTTTTAAAAATGTATTCACAAAATAAAGCGATCAGTACGTAATGTAAATTGCAATATATTTTTTGGAGTCACAATTTGTAAAACATTATTATCCACATAATAAAGCGATGACTAAGGGGGGCGGTTAGGGTTAGGCATCACCAGGGGGATCTTAGGTTTAGGCACCACCAGGGGGATCTTAGGTTTAGGCACCACCAGGGGGATCTTAGGTTTAGGCACCACCAGGGGGGTCTTAGGTTTAGGCACCACCAGGGGAGTCTTAGGTTTAGGCACAACCAGGGGGGTCTTAGGTTTAGGCACCACCAGGGGATTCTTAGGTTTAGGCACCACCAGGGGGGTCTTAGGTTAAGGCACCACCAGGGGGGGTCTTAGGTTTAGGCACCACCAGTGGGGTCTTAGGTTTAGGCACCACCAGGGGGGTCTTAGGTTTAGGCACCACCAGGGGGGTCTTAGGTTTAGGCACCAACAGGGGGGTCTTAGGTTTAGGCACCACCAGGGGGGTCTTAGGTTTAGGCACCAACAGGAGGGTCTAGGGGTTAGGGATAGGTACAGGGAGGGTTCTGTGTGAGAGTAGGCTTAGGTATAGTTTTACTACAATTTTAGTAATATTTACTAATGTTTTACAACACTTATTACGAACGTAGTTATATTTATATCATCGTTATAAAGAATATTTTCAGATTTTATTATAAGAACAAACCATAAATGAAGGTTATTCACAATAATATACAATTATAACAATTAATCATATATTATCGTTATTTTAATAAACGTAATTCTAAGTTTCACTTTTGAAACGGGGAAGATTAAAGTTTGCACAATTGCAGATTTCATAAACATTATTTAATGATTTATAAATTTGTTAAACATTATTTGTAAACAAAATATAGCACACTATTTTTATAAACGATATTAATGATTAATTGTTAATTAGCGTTTACACCCCGCGCCCTTTTTGTCCGGGCGCCCTTTTTGTACGTACGCAGGGAGGACTGTGTCCGACTCCTCCAGCCAGCCACTCGTAGCCACAGCTCCAGGCCCCCCCAGCACAGAAAGCTGAAGAGTGAGACAGCTCACTCCGATGACACCGCAGGCACAGCAGCACGTTGCGGGCGGCAATGGCTCCAGGCGGGGGGGCGGAGTCAAGCAGGGTCAACCCACCTGGCCGGAGAGGACCTAAGCTATTTGTGTCCTTGTGCCGCTCACATCCACCGCAGGCGCAGCCACGCACAAGGGCACACCACGGCCGGCCGCCTCAGCCCCTTCTTTGATTGGATACTTCAACTTGCCGGGAAATATCGCGCGAGGTTGCGATCCCCACTGCGAACCTGTCACCTGTGGTATGTCTGCGGCCGCTGCGTATAGCAGCGGCCGGCCCTAATTAAGATTCGGCCGGCCCGGGGGACAATTGCCCCCTGTCCCCCTGGGCCAGTCCTCCCCTGATCCACAGCGCTAGCGAAAAGTGGCTAGCGCGATCCCAGGAGACAGAACAGAAGAGATAGCTGGTAGCAACCGCTGCACCAGCTATACTCCAAGAACAGAGATCAGAACCATTTCCTGTCGACCACCGCTGGGACAGGACAACAGCAACAGAACAAACAAACAGATAAACAATCCTAACTGCACTATGGAATCTGCCTAGCACAGTTTCCAGGAATTACTCTAAGCTGATCTTCAAACCAAGAGCATGGCTGACACTCTCCAAAGTGTTTCACAGGAAGACTCCTTATGAACAGCGAAGCATTGTGGGACACACATAGTACTTATAGTACACGCCTCCAATGAATGTGGCCAGGCAATTTGCATGACAACGTATGCAAATTCCTCAGCAAGCACAAGCTGCAAAACTGACAGAAGCTCTTCTTTCCAGAGTCCTGCAGCATGCAAACCTACACAATGGTCAAAAAGCTGCCTGCCTGCACAGGCAGCTGAGCAAATCATCACAGCTGACAAGTGCTGCACATATCTGCACCACACCCACTGTGCAATGCCACAATTTTCACTTTCGTAAACCCCCGCAAATCTATGGGGCGCCTCCGCGTGCAGATATTTGTTAAGTTTTTATTAGATAAAAGAAGATCGGAAGTGTTGGATTTTTCTGATCAACTTTTATGAATATTGAATGGTGTCATGTAGATTGTCAATTACTTGATATACAGACCCAAGCAATTTTTTCTGAGTTTTCAATCATTTTTTTCATAATTGGCTAAAAATTGTGGTACGTGTGTGGTACATTGGTAAGATTTTTGAAATGTTACAAAGTTAGTCAGAAAAATGGATTGCAATTCTTGACTTGCAAAGATATTTAAAAAATGGTATGGTGTGTGGCCACCTCTAGTAATTCAAGTACTATCTGTACCTATGTTTATCTCTTCATGTGACATCAGGTACTTTCAGGTGAGCGGTGCTTACTCCTATTGTATCTTGATAACACTGTATCTACTTAGCTGTCACAACTATTGTGCAAGATGTTGTATACAAATGTGTATAACCTGTATAACATGTCTTTGTTCAAGTTATTTGTTTGTATAGAATATTTGTTATTTGTACAATGCCATCATTGATTTTGATGGTATATAAATCAATAATAAAAGCATAAAGTATGTAGTAACATATCATTTAACCTTGCACTGATCCCCCTATTAGACAGCAACATCAGCATCTTTTGTTTGGGTTTCATGGTATCGACAGGTCCTACTAGAGACAATGTAGTCTAGGGTCATAGTGAACGTTGTGTTGCATTCCTTGTAATCGCAGGAAGCAATGGAAATGCGGTGCTGCATGTAATCCGTGCATTGCATCACATACAGTGAAGCTTTCAGTCAATAAAAGTATGCTTCACTATTACTGGTAACGCACAAGTTTTGCGGTTACAATGCCTCATAATGTTACACTGAAAAGCACCTGTTTCACTGTGACAGTCGCAGAGGTGGTGTATTGCAGTGAGGCAAGCTGTGTTACAAAGCACAAAGTGGATGGGATGTGTGAGCACCCTGGAGCAAAAGATACAAGGGAGAAAACGTGAGCTCAATGGTGCAGTATGTCAAAGTAACACAATTTTTGGGAAGAACTAAGCAAAAGGTCAAGTCACAAAGGTGGGTTGCTAGGGGCAACTGACTACTGCCAGCAGGTGGAGACAATAAACCCAACTCCACTCGGGGTGGTCCGTCAGGACCTCGGCTGGTCGCTCTTCTTGATAAAAAGAAGCACTAGGCTCGTGTAAAAACACTGTGGCTAATGCTATACTTCTTCAACATGGGACGTTGAGGGGTGGATTTAGAACATATAGGGGAAAAAGAGGTGACCTGGTTGTATAAAATACGTTAAAAACAACTAAAAAGAAACAGGTGGCTTACCTCAGACTAAAAATTCTTAGACAAAGAATTTTTAATAACAAAGCACAGGCTATGCGTTTCACGGGTCTGAGCCCGCTTCCTCAGGCCAATAAAAGTGCCTATAAACACAACAATCGAGACTCCTAAATAGTTACTCTAAACGCAGCAGGTATAATGCAAATCAGTTAATCTGACAATAAATATACAGTAATTAATTACATATTAAAAAGTATTCTTTAGAGAAAAATACACAAAATTACATATGGATATATGGCTATTAGGAAATGTTGTGTATTTTTCTCTATTTTCTTTATCCTCTATATGTGTGGTACAAGTGGGCCATTATGCAGCACCACAACACACCACTGAATATGTAGCCTGAAACTGCCTCTGCTTGTGCAACTTGTGCTAGCACTCAGTACAAAATAACTCCGCTTCAGCACAACAGATTATATAAACCCTGTTGATTCTTTTTATAACTTGGTTGCTGATAAATCAGAGGATATGTCATCAAACCCCCACACAGAGTTACTTATGGTCCACCGACCATAGCAAATACACACTTACTGGAAAATGCACAGTATTGCATAATAGTAATCATTGTTCAATGTGTGATGGTGTAATATATGATGAATGCACTAATATCAGCAGAAATTGCACAGGGGCTGCAAAAAGGTTTACATGTCCTGTTTTGCTAAATTATACCCACCCCTTTACTTATTGAGATGTGCTTGATATCCATCCTATATCACATGTCAGCTAAAAGAGGAACTGTAGTGAAAATAACAATGAATAAAATTGCTTAGTAATTGATTTATTTTTTTACTTATAGAATATATTTAGTCAGTGTTTGCCCATTTTAATATCTCTTCTTTCCCTGGTTTAAATTTTGAAATGTATCACAGGAGGTGACATCTTTAGTCCTGCCAGGTGATCTCTGTGGAATGTTTGTTACTGAGAGTTCTATGTACGGAGAGAGATTCTGCTCGCTTGGTAGTTGGAAAAAGACGTTATTTCCCACAGTGCAGCAAGGTTCACAGACAGCAAACTGTCAGGACCGTGGTCATGACATCGCATTGTGGAAGGGGTTTCACCACAATATCATCCATACAGCCCCCCCCCACCTGATTATTCTTGGGGGAAAGGGAGTATCAGTTACTGAATAAAATGAAGTTCAATTCTGGGTTAAAGTTCCTCTTTAACTGCATTGCCTAACGTCAGCGATTTTCGATTTCTTTTGCGCAATTGTTTTCCCCTTTTCTGGTGCTTACTTGCATGTTGCTATTTTGTGTAATGCGCTTTTGCAGAGTGATTTTTTTTTCCACTTCCTGGCACAAGCGCTTCCAGGGCGATTTTGAAACAAGCCCTTACAGGCCTTGATGTACTAGTAAGGATTTCTCATGGGTTATTGGTTTATCTTTCTCTCACACATGGCCTTGTATTTAGGGTACATTAGTCCTTTAATATAGCTACAGAAAATGAAGCAGAAAGAACTCTACCAGCACGCTGTATATTTAAAACCCAGCTGAATAAAGCACATTATTTGACAAAGACTATTTGCCATTGTTAAGCAAGCTGGCTGCTCTACACAAGCAATCGTATTCACTAGGAAAAATGCAGTCTTTTCCAGTTTTCCTTGCTTGAAGACAGAGGAAACTGGGGGACTGCACAGAGCCAAGGAATGATTTCAGGAATTCCCCTGAATTTAAATAGAGGCGGAAGCTGGCAGCGAACCACATTTTCTGATCACATGAATGAAACTGCTCTTGCTCCAAAATCTGTCTTCCTTCCTCTTTAACTTGTTTGTGAAGCTAAACTTTCCTTCCAGTTTCCGATCAAAACCTTACCAAAAGTGGAATAACAACAATAAGCATCTCAGTACGTTTACACCGCAGTGCTAGGCTGCATCTGGAAGCTCTGTTATTATGCCTAGTCTACACCATACCATTTTCTGTTAGATTTTTAGATTTGCTGTAAGCTTTTGTTGGCGGATCCGTCAAAACCAGTGTTATCAGCTAAACGACCCGACTGTACACACGCCCAATTTGACGTCCAAACGACCAGTTGTTTGGAAAATCCTGACGTGTACTGTGTATGAGCCTTACAGAAAATCTTACAGAAAATTGTATGGTGTGTACTAGGCATTACAGCACATTTCTGTGGTTTACATTCTGTGCATTAGCGCAGTCATGGTGGAAAAATCAGCAGCGTTAAGGGATCTGAAAACAAAGTATAATAATTTGAATGTTGTTTTCAGGTGGAACAGAATCCAGTGGAGGTAATGGCAGAGTGAGACAGAATATAGGGACTTCAGGGCCGCATGCGCCGCCCGAACGGAACAAGATGTAGTTTCTGCAGCTCTGCTTTCATGCTGCCACTCTTCAACTAACAGCAACTGCAAATCAGCAACTACATGCCCCAAAACTGACACAGGGCACCCCTGTTATGTCGCGAAGAGGAAAAGCTAAGAAGGAGCAAGAAAACCTTTCTCAGTCGGCCGCTACAGCTAGAGGCAAAGTCGGTGGCCAAGATGGCCGACGAGCCTCCGGCGTCTCCTTAGCAGACCTCACCTAAGATAGCTGCTCTCCCGCAATCTCCTGCTAGCATGTCGGTCAGCGCTTCGACCGCTGCTCAGACCCCTTCTCTGGATACTTTACTCACAGACATCACAAGGGTCTTTAGAGTGGAGTTGAAAGAGGCCATTCGAGACTTTACTATACAAATCAGAGAACTGACAGACCTTGAACAGCAAACAGACTCGATCTCTGAGGCTCTCGAAGAGGATAAGTTTGCTATAGATGACCAATCTACTAAACTTGAAACCCTCGAGCTGAAATTAGAGGATATGAAAAATAGAAGCAGACGGGCGAACATAAGAATTCATGGCCTACCCGAATCCATAACAGATCTCAAGCCTACAGCCTTAAATCTTTTTGGCGCCCTTCTTCCGCAAATGGATCCAGCATCCTTCTGAATGGTGAGAATACACAGGGCACTCGCCAAACCACGCAATAAAGATCTCCCTCGTGATGTTGTATTGCAGTTTCAATATGAGGAAGTACGTGATATAGTCCTTGAAGCTGCTCGCAACCTTACTACCCTGCCGGGGGTCCCCAACTCGGTTCAACTATATGCCGACCTGGCCCCCACCACTAAACAATGGCAAAGAGCACTCAGGCCGGTTACTCTATCACTCCAGAAAGCTGCAATCAAGTACTGCTGGGGATTCCCCTTCTCGCTCAATTTTACCCACGGGGAGAAAATCTACACTGCTCATAGCCTGGAGAAGGTAGACACCTGGAAACAGCCGGGATCCCGATGGAACCTACTACCCAAACTCCACTTCCTCAAAGAGCCCCACAGCCTAGCCGGATCTGGTCTGCTCGTAGTTCGAGGATGCGTTCTTCACAAGCTTCTTCCCCAGAGGTCTAACTAAAATGGAGGCCCCACGCTCGCTGATGTCGGCGCCATTTTGGAGTGAGTATGTTACCTAGATAAGGAACACTCTGCAGTTCACTGTAAGCTAACTTCACGTGTTCTCCCCTGCACCTTCTGACTTTCTTAGCTCCGCTCATATATCCCTACCTTCTATGATGCTTGCAAACCAATGCATATGCCACCTTTTAGCTGGATGCTTGCTACGACATCTCGCTACCCATTAGGACACCCCTTTGTTAATATTTTCTCATAACAGTCACCCTCAGCTTATACTGTGAACTTTTGTCTTGGAGTAGTGAGAAGGGTGGACTCCATGTACATTCAGGATCAAAGTGAAGAAAGAAGGGTCCGCACCTTGTCACGAGAAGTGAACTTTATTGAAGGACGTATCCATAAACAGCCAAGGCAACATCTATGCAGCTAACATGTTTCGGACAGTCTGTCCTTAATCATAGCTAACATGATTATGGCTAAGTGGCAAGATAAGTAGGAATCCCAATGCATTGTAGACGCCCATCACTCCGCCTAAAGGAAGGAGGGAGGAGGTAAAACACATGAAGATGGGCGGATGTACTGGGATAACTAACAGTCATGCCAAATCTGCATGTGTAAAATATACAAATATAGACAGAAGTATCACTGTAACCTGGTTAAAATATAGCAAAGCATATTGACAACAATAAATAGTGGCTCTCAAAAATAAATAACATCACAAGGAGATGGGACATGATATAAGGATTGAGAGGGGGAGAAGGGGGGGGGGGAGGAGGGGAGGGGGAAGAATGGGGGGGAGGGAAAAGAGAGAGGGGGGGGGAGGGCAAAGGAGGGGAGAGGGAGGGCGAAGGGAAGGGAAAAGGGGAAGGAGGGGAAGAAAAGTTTCCAAGGAATAAATGTCCAACTCATATAATAGCTGCCAAGTCCCATCTAGCATTCATGCCATGTGGGACCCTGGTGTTCATTTGAAAAATCCATAGAGCTTCTTTCCTTAGCAACTTTTTATATAAATCACCCCCCCCCCTTTTTGTAATAACTACCCTCTCGATCCCACAAAATGAAAAGCTCGTCATGTCCCCCTCGTGAACTTCTCGAAAATGTTTGGCCACATTCGTGATGTTAGAAGTGTGCCAGCCAGCGCCCAAGTAATGTTCAGCTATTCTCTGTCTCAAAGGCCGGGTCGTGCACCCCACATACTGTAACGAACAAGGCTCCACAAGTAATGAGGTATACAACATAGCAGGTACCACAATTGATAAATTGTCTGATTTTGAACCCCCGGCCATTTGAGACAGAGACAGCGGTTTTGGATGTCCTATGGGCATGACAATATCTACAAGTGGAAATACCACATTTGTAGGAACCCACTGTGGACAACTAGGTTTTCCCCGGAGACCCTGAGCAAAATAAGCTAGGAGATAGCAATTGCCCTAAAGTAGGGGCACGTCTACTTGCGAACTTGACACCACCCCCCAAAACTTGTGAGAGGTCACCGTCTACCTGTAAAATCGGAAGATATTTTTTCATGATATCGGTTACTTGTTTATATTCCATGGAATATGAGATAACAAATGTGAGTCTAGAAGACTCCTGTTGGTCTGAGTAAGGGGAAGAATGTGATCAGCTCTGACCTAGATTTTCTAGCAACTCTTAACCTGCCTTGTTTGACACACCATCCGGGATATCCCCTAGCTTTCAATCGACTTTCTACGATATTCAGTTCTTGAGCCAAACTACTCTTGTCAGAACAATTACGTTTGGCCCGTGTGAATTCGCCCAGGGGAATGCCATGGATAGTGTGTGCTGGGTGGCAGCTATCTGCTCTCAAGACAGTATTTCCACTACAGGGTTTCCTATACGTGGATGTAAGGATGTTCCCTTGGCTATCATCCCCCCTCAACACAAGATCCAAATAGCTAATCGAATCCCGACCAACCTGATAAGTGAACTGGAGGTTCAAGTTATTGCTGTTGAAATAATCCAACAGAAAGTCAACCTCATGGACACCACCCCTCCAAATCAGTAACAGGTCGTCGATGTACCTCCTGTACCTCCTGTACCACACGATGTTCTCTAACAGACGGCAGCTTCCCCCAAAAATATAGCGCTCCTCCCACCACCCCATGTAGAGATTAGCCAGGGATGGTGAGAATTTGGCACCCATAGAGGCACCTCGCCTCTGAAGGAAGAAGCTGCCGTCAAACATGAAATAATTGTGGGTCAGGAGGTACTCGACGGCCATCAGGATAAATGTACGAACATCCACCGGGTAGTCAGAATAATTTGCGAGATGAAAATCCAGGGCCTCTAAAGCCTGTGCGTGAGGGATGCAGGAATACAGCATCTAAATCAGCTTGTATTACACACACTACAGCTCAGAGGGGTGCCTATGATTCTGCACCACCCATTAGAGAACAGCACATTATTCCCTTGGGGGACCTGGCGTATGACCAAGACCGGTGTCACAGATTTGCGACAGTATTCTCTAAGAACTCTAATGTTTCAAACTTGGACCCTGACTTCAATATGAGGACTGCATTTCAGCGTTTCGAGGACGTTTTAGCCAAAGAGACTAAAGTGTGGTGGGATTTGTCAAGCCTAAAACAATATGTGGCTGAGAAAATCATTCCCCGGGGCTTGCGAATTAAAAAGTCCCTACCACTATTTATTCGGACCAATAATGAGATACTTACAGACTGTTCGCTACGGTTGATGCGTCTTATCATCTCTTATGAGGAAAATAAGCTTGTTGATCTGAAATTGAAAGTTGATGAAATCAAAAGCACTATTTGTAAATCTCATAATGTAGAAATGTACAATGATTTGAATAAGAAAATGTTAGACAATATTATGAAACTAGAGATCATGATTACCGATATGAAACGTACCAAGTACATTAGAGATACTGAGGATTATTCTAAAAATGTCGTATATGAGTGGGGTCGTTGGGAGAGTACCCATAGATCCCCCAGGCCATATCGGAACAGATCACGATCGAGAGACAAACGAGGACGCAGGGTCAGTTTCAGCTCACCAGAGATCACTGACAGCCGTGCACCATCCGCACTGCTGTCATTCCGAATCAGGTTAGTGGTGGCCGTGATCAGTCACAGAACAGATCACAGGCTCAGGGGTGCATATAGGGCAAGCTGTAGTTGAAAAAAAAACTCACAACACCAGCCAGCTTATTACAAAAGACAGAAACACTTCAAAAAGAAAGGAGGCAGGGCAAGAAAACACGACGAGCAGGTGTAAAAAATCGTAAAACCTGTCAGCCGAATGGAGATGTGGGTGACCACAATAATAATGTTGTGAACCTGTCTAAGTATGTTTTAAGTGAAACAGAAATAAAGATTCTTTCAAAGGGTTTGTCGTTTGCACCCACCTGTCATTTCAACCTTTTTGACACCATTCTCGATGTTAATCGATTTGTTCGAACTTTACTACTTAGGAAGCACTTTGATCGTGAACAGGAGGTTCAGCAGCCAGAGGGTTCTTCACATGGCTTTGATATACATAATATTGGTAATTTTGCTGATACTCATGCTAGGTGGACTTTAGATAAGTTGATGTCTGCCAATACAGGTTTGGTGACCTTAGAGGACGCCAAGCAGATCCAGGTGAAGAACCCCGATTTCTACCCATTCTCCGAAAGAACGTCTCATATTGAGAACTTTCAGGAGTTGGTGGAAAAGGAGCTGATTAAATTGGCTGGGAGTCCAATCCAGGTGGGTACACCTAACATCACCGCACCCGAGCGTGCCGCCATTAAGAATGTACAATCAAATGACAAAATTGTTATTAAAAATGCTGACAAGGGTGGATCGGTTGTGGTGGTGGATAGGGAGGCCTATAGGGAGGAAGCTTTACGACAACTCAAGGATAGGGATACTTATCTAGCTTTGAGGGCAGATCCCACACAAGCATTTTTAGGGAAATTATCAAGTCTTTTGTCTTGTGGAGTAAGTATGGGCATTTTTGACCATAAAATGGCTGCTTATTTGGAGGTAAAAGCCCCTGTAGTGCCCATTTTTCACCATCTGCCTATGATCTACAAACTGGGTTCTCCCCCAGAAGGCAGGCCCATTGTGGCCGGTATTGGTTCTCTGGGGGAGCGCCTGGGGTGTTGGGTTGATTCCATTCTACAGCCTCTGGTAAGACGGCTGCCGGGTTATGTGAGGGACACTAAGCACCTACTGGCTAGTCTGGAGGATTTTTATTGGCGGGGTGATTATCTATGGGTCACTATAGATGTCAAGTCACTGTATTCCTGCATCCCTCACGCACAGGCTTTAGAGGCCCTGGATTTTCATCTCGCAAATTATTCTGACTACCCAGTGGATGTTCGTACATTTATCCTGATGGCCGTCGAGTACCTCCTGACCCACAATTATTTCATGTTTGACGGCAGCTTCTTCCTTCAGAGGCGTGGTGCCTCTATGGGTGCCAAATTCTCACCATCCCTGGCTAATCTCTACATGGGGTGGTGGGAGGAGCGCTATATTTTTGGGGGAAGCTGCCGTCTGTTAGAGAACATCGTGTGGTACGGGAGGTACATCGACGACCTGTTACTGATTTGGAGGGGTGATGTCCATGAGGTTGACTTGCTGTTGGATTATTTCAACAGCAATAACTTGAACCTCCAGTTCACTTATCAGGTTGGTCGGGATTCGATTAGCTATTTGGATCTTGTGTTGAGGGGGGATGATAGCCAAGGGAACATCCTTACATCCACGTATAGGAAACCCTGTAGTGGAAATACTGTCTTGAGAGCAGATAGCTGCCACCCAGCACACACCATCCGTGGCATTCCCCTTGGGCGAATTTACACGGGCCAAACGTAATTGTTCTGACAAGAGTAGTTTGGCTCAAGAACTGAATATCGTAGAAAGTCGATTGAAAGCTAGGGGATATCCCGGATGGTGTGTCAAACAAGGCAGGCCAAGAGTTGCTAGAAAATCTAGGTCAGAGCTGATCAATTCTTCCCCTTACTCAGACCAACAGGAGTCTTCTAGACTCACATTTGTTATCTCATTTTCCATGGAATATAAACAAGTAACCGATATCATGAAAAAATATCTTCCGATTTTACAGGTAGACGGTGACCTCTCACAAGTTTTGGGGGGTGGTGTCAAGTTCGCAAGTAGACGTGCCCCTACTTTAGGGCAATTGCTATCTCCTAGCTTATTTTGCTCAGGGTCTCCGGGGAAAACCTAGTTGTCCACAGTGGGTTCCTACAAATGTGGTATTTCCACTTGTAGATATTGTCATGCCCATAGGACATCCAAAACCGCTGTCTCTGTCTCAAATGGCCGGGGGTTCAAAATCAGACAATTTATCAATTGTGGTACCTGCTATGTTGTATACCTCATTACTTGTGGAGCTTGTTCGTTACAGTATGTGGGGTGCACGACCCGGCCTTTGAGACAGAGAATAGCTGAACATTACTTGGGCGCTGGCTGGCACACTTCTAACATCACGAATGTGGCCAAACATTTTCGAGAAGTTCACGAGGGGGACATGACGAGCTTTTCATTTTGTGGGATCGAGAGGGTAGTTATTACAAAAAGGGGGGGGTGATTTATATAAAAAGTTGCTAAGGAAAGAAGCTCTATGGATTTTTCAAATGAACACCAGGGTCCCACATGGCATGAATGCTAGATGGGACTTGGCAGCTATTATATGAGTTGGACATTCATTCCTTGGAAACTTTTCTTCCCCTCCTTCCCCTTTTCCCTTCCCTTCGCCCTCCCTCTCCCCTCCTTTGCCCTCCCCCCCCTCTCTTCCCCCCCTCCCCCCCTCTCTCCCCCCCCCATTCTTCCCCTCCCCTCCCCCCCCCCCCCCCTTCTCCCCCTCTTAATCCTTATATCATGTCCCATCTCCTTGTGATGTTATTTATTTTGAGAGCCACTATTTATTGTTGTAAATATGCTTTGCTATATTTTAACCAGGTTACAGTGATACTTCTGTCTATGCTCATGGGATTTCATATGTTCCTTATGTATTTTGTGTTTTTACATATTTTACATATTTTTTGCAATTTTTTTGTATATTTGTATATTTTACACATGCAGATTTGGCATGACTGTTAGTTATCCCAGTGCATCCGCCCATCTTCATGTGTTTTACTCCTCCCTCCTTCCTTTAGGCGGAGTGATGGGCGTCTATAATGCATTGGGATTCCTACTTATCTTGCCACTTAGCCATAATCATGTTAGCTATGATTAAGGACAGACTGTCCGAAACATGTTAGCTGCATAGATGTTGCCTTGGCTGTTTATGGATACGTCCTTCAATAAAGTTCACTTCTCGTGACAAGTGCAGACCTTTCTTTCTTCACTTTGACTTCTTGGTTTTGCGGGCCAGGTCGAGCACTGTCAGAGAAGTGGTGGCATGAGCGGTATTCACCCTGTCTAAAGTCTTTACATTCAGGATCAGCTGCAATAATAAGTCTAGTGAGGAGAACAACTGACAAAAGGAAGTGGTAATAGCCCAGGTGAGGTAATCATTTGTGATTGTCTCAAGTGAAGAAGATCTTTCACCAGTACACACGGCCCATGGTGTCACTGATAACATTGTTAGTGATACGTCATGCACTACCTCTGAGGCAGGGGTCACAATTGCTGAAATAGCATGCGTTTTGCGAAGAATCGTGATCGCCATTCATCGTGAACAGCCTGCTGAGGAATTGGAATTTATTTGCCTTAGTTTGCATTCCCACTTACAATATGTTTTGGCGCAATATGGAAAATTGTAAACAAACATAGAAAACCAGGGGTGGAAAAACACAATCACAAACAAGACTGCAGAGTGGCAGAAAACCCGAAATCACACAGAAAACGGGGGAGCAAGTCTGACCCCCTGGCTTAATGTCATTTTTATTATTCTTCTTTAATTTATGATTATACCATTGTTATTCACACAGTGGCTCACCTCCCACTGCCCCCCCATATCGAGCATGCTGCTCAGTGGATGAGCGAGCAGCGTTTCCTATACAGAAAACATTCTTAAAACTGTCACCAAAAGTGATAATTTAATTGTTCTGTGAGACAGTAATACATAGACGTTAACAATTTCAAGATCTCGGGATTCAGAAGGGGTGTGTTTCTGAAATGCTGTACACACAGAAATGGCAGGAAATGCCCTGGCCTGGATAGGTAGAGTCTAGGTAAAAAATCCAATCCAAGGCAGTATAGTGCTTGTGTTGCTGAAACTTGTGTTTGACAGTTTGCATCCCCTTTAAAAGTTCTCTTCCAAGCCATAGCCACTAGGAGATATGTTTACTAGAAAGTTGGGAATTCTCTCTATAGCCCATTTTATCTTTATGGTGAGAGAAGGGGGGTTTACAGCTCAAGCTGCCATGCAGTTTGTGCATGGATCCATCTGAAAATGGCGCCTGCGAATAATGGGGCACGGTGTTGCCGCTAATACGGTTGCCGCTTATCGCTATTTAACGTTAAAGCCTTATTGTTGTTTAACGTTAAAGCCTTATTGTTATTTAGCGTTAACACACAGACCCTCTCTGTACCTATCCCTAACCCCTAAACCCCCCCCTGGTGGTGCCTAACCATAAGACCCCCCGGGGGTGCTTAACCCTAACCACCCCCCTGGTGGTGCCTAACCCTAACCACCCCCCTGGTGGTGCCTAACCGTAAGACCCCCCTGGTGGTGCCTAATCTTAACCACCCCCCTGGTGATGCCTAACCGTAACCACCCCCCTGGTGGTGCCTAACCCTAAGACCCCCCTGATGGTACCTAACCCTAAGACCCCCCTGGTGGTGCCTAACCACTCCCCTAGTGGTGCCTAACCCTAATCACCCCCCTGGTGGTGCCTAACCCTTAAGACCCCCCTGGTGGTGACTAACCCTAACCATCCCCCTGGTGGTGCCTAACACTAACCACCCCCCTGGTGGTGCCTAACCCTAAGACCCCCCCTGGTGGTGCCTAACCCTAAGACCCCCCTGATGGTGCCTAACCCTAAGACTCCCCCAGTGGTGCCTAATCCTAACCTTGACAGTGTTACATTAAATCCATTCACCGTTTTGCAGTTAAATAACGTCTGCAGTTTGGCTTATGTAGCGTGCTATTGATAAATAACGTTACGGTGGGCAATAAAGTGTGCTGTTTGGCAAATGAACAGCACTATTGATAAATAACGTTAGTGTGTGCCATTATTGATAAATAACATTAGTGTGTACCGTTTTTTCTTTTTTTTCCTGTGCGCCATTATTATGCAGTACTAACGATAAATAGCGATAAGCGTATCTTTTTAATGCGGCGCCATTTATATGCATAGGCGCTGTGCGCCATTATTCATTGATCCGACTGGGGCAACTAAACTGCTTATACTGGGGCAACTAAACTCCCTCTACTGGGGCAACTAAACTCCCTGTACTGAGGCAACTAAACTCCCTGTACTGGGGCAACTAAACTCCCTGTACTGGGGCAACTAAACTCCCTATACTGGGGCAACTAAACCCCCTACACTGAGGCAACTAAACTCCCTATACTGGGGCAGCTATAATCCCTATACTGGGGCAGCTATACTGCCTATACTGGGGCAGCAATACTCCATATACTGGGGCAGCTATACTCCCTATACTGGGGCAACTAAACTCCCTATACTGGGGCAACTCTACTGGCTACCCATACTTTACCTGGCTACCTATAACCCTCCCCTCCCCTTCCCCTCCCCCCCAAAAAAAAGTTTGGTCCCCGGGCGGAAAAAGGCTGGGACCCCTGCGGTATATCATCCACTATAATGCACGGGACACTTGTCTTTCCGTTTTCTGTGTGTGTTTTCTTCACACCAGGGGCTTGATTCACAAAAGCGTAATAACTAATATCACGGCCGTGCTATGCAGTTATCACGCAACCTGCCGCGCACTAGCCTAAAGGATTACGTGTGCGTGTTAAACAAACTGCATAGCATGACCGTGATATCAGTTATCACGCTTTTGTGAATCAAGACCCATGTGTGTTTATATGCAAAAAAACCCACACGTTATTTCACAGCAGCTAATGTAATAAAAAAAGATGCACAGAATGTGCAGAATTATGCAGCAGGACGTCAGTTTCTTCCCTGCGCATGAGTAAAAAAGGAAAAAAAGGGTGCATGCGGCAAATGGACTAATTGGGTGTCGCAATTGGCGCCAATGTGAAACATATCAGTATTTGCGCACCGGAGAGGAAATATGGCCTCCCGGTAAATAGCAGGTGATGGTACAGCACCCGCTATATATCGGGCACTGCAGGCTCCCAAATGCTGATATTTTTAGCCTCCTATGGTGGCGTCTGATTAGCTTTTTTTTTTTTTTTGCCGCAAATGGTGTGTGTGTGTGTGTGTGTGTGTGTGTGTGTGTTTTAGGCATTAGCTAGGTGGAGGTAGTTTGAGTGGTTGTGAGGGTTAAGGGTTAGGCAGTTAGTGTGCGCGGGGGAAGAGTTTAGGTTTAGGCATTTGGTAGGTAGTTTGTACAGGTGGGTGGGTTAGGGGTTAGGCATTAGGTAGATAGTGTGTGCGGTTGGGGGGGGGGAGTTTAAGTTTAGGCATTAGGCAGGTAGTGTATGCCAAGGGGGTTAAGTGTGTGCTGGGGGGGCTCATTAGGTACGCAGTTTGTGCCGGGAGGTTAAGGGTTAGGCATTACATAGGTAGTGTGTGTGTGTGTGTGTGGGGGGGGGGGGATTAAGGTTTAGGCATTAGGCACGTAATATGTGTGAGGGGTGTGTTGGCGGGTTAAAGAGGAGCTGTCAGCTATACTATCTCAGGGGGAAAAAAACTAAAGATATAAGTAGATAAATACTTGCTCTACTTCCATAACATATGTATTGCACTGTCCCCTTTATGATTCCTGTGAATTTTATAAAGGAAAAGTAGAGAATCCTATTCTAGACAGTTTCCATATTTACTCTGGCTATTTTGAAGCCAGTCGTAATATCCACCCTTAGTCTCCTCTGCCTGATTTGCCCGCCCTTCACTATAGAAAGTGCAATGTTTCAGCCTGAGAAATTTTGGCCAATCAGAGAGGAACAGAGGTGTGGGAAGGGAAAACAGGAGGGAAAGAGGCTTCAGCCAATCAGGCTGCATTAGTTAAGTCCTAGGGGGAAGTAGAGTAGCAAAAAAAAAGACAACCCAGCATGCCCTGCAACTTTTCTTTTGTGTACCATATTTTCTGTGTACCAAATAAAAGTCATGTAAACTGGGGAATGACAATTTATCAACAAGAAAAGTAATAGTGATTCTAACTTTTGGATTGCCTGATTAGCATCCTTATTACTTGTTTACCAGATAAAAATAAAGAACTGATTTTTTATTTTATGCCCGGCAGTTACTCTTTAAGGATAGGCATCGGGGTTAGACATAGTCATAGTAAAATGTTGGTATTTAATACCAATATTTTACCATCAGCCTTACTACGCGCCCAAATTTCCAGGTGCCTTTATTTGATAGATTTGTGAGCTAGGCCATTGATTAGCATGAGTGTTCAGTTTAAATCAGTTTTTCTATGCAGAAAAAATGTGCACAAAAATAGACAAGTGTGTCTGACTCACAGTATAGAGGTATAGGGAACACCTTATGGGCCCTTTTCCACTAGCGCAAACCGCTGAATCGCAAAACCGCAAACCGCTAGCGATTTTACAATCGCTACGGTTTGCTTTTTAACATAGGAATCGCGGTAGGTCATTTCCACTACCGCGATTCGTTTTTTACTTGATCGCGATCGCGCCGCGGAGCGACTTTTGCCGCGATTTTGCTATGCAGTGCATAGCATAGCAAAATCGCGGCCGCAAACGTCGGGAAAACGGCGGAATTGCGATTCAGCAATCGCTAGCGTTCAGCGCGAATGCTAGCGACTGCTAGTGGAAAAGGGCCCTATATGCGAATCAGACCCATGGAGGGGCAACAAAGAGCTATAGGCTAAGTGAGAAGTGTAGGGGGAGGTAAGTTTTAGTTGTTAGGGTGGGGGAAGATTAGAGGGTGGCCACTAATGATCCAATCTTTTTCATCCAATCTTACCATTTCTATGTAATAGAAGGTAACTGCCTGAAGTATCCATTCAGTATATTCACTCAATATACCCTTATACTACATAGATTTGGTAAGATTGGATGAAAAAGATTGGATCATTAGTGGCTACCATAAGGAATCAGAAAGCACGCATCATTAATCATGCACCCGCAGCCGGCTCTGCGCATGCCCAGAACGTAGCTGGGTCAGCGCCTGCGCACTAATGATTGACCTGGCTGCGGGGGGAAGGGTGGTTGCGCAATAATGGAGGGGAGCGGAGGAATTTTTTACTTTTTCATTCTGCTCTGGTATCCTTCAAGAGTTACATTTAGAGTTCCATGAATTTTGCATTGAAGTCTGTGGTGATGACTGTCCACGTTAATTGCGAAGCCCCCGACACAAATTCACTATTTATGGCAAAGAAAAAAACACTTTGGGCCCTTTTCCACTAGCAATCGCAATCACAAATCACAAACGCCAGCGATTGCAATTTTTCATTAATTTTGTTATGCGATTGCGATTTGCGATTTTCATTTGCATTGCACTATCCCTCTGAAAATCGGTCCAGAAAGTGATCGCGATTTGCCATTTGCAAATCGAATCACTATAGTGGAAAATACTTCTCATGATTTCTATGATAAAGTAGCAACCCTAGCGATTTGCGATTTTGCGATTCAGCTTTGTAGTGGAAAAAGGCCTTTTGTAGTTTTTGAGAAAACAGATTTTAAAGTTTGGCATGAAAAAGTGATGTATAAACCCCTTAAATGCCAGATTTCAACATATTTGTCAATAAATAAGGAAATGGACAGCCTACAGTCCCCCCTCCCACTGCTAACCACTTGTGCCCCATGCAGGCTTGTATTCCCCAGGGAATGTGTTACCCGCCATTGTTAGGCCTCTGCACCCTGAGCTAGAAGCTATAGCAACACCCTGCTGATGTAGTGGTACCAGGGCCTTTACTATTGCTGTAGTAACTGCATCCTCATGGAAAGTAATAGTTACTAAGGGCTCTTTTACACTAGGGCGTTTGCGATGGCTGAATCGCAAAACCGCAAACCGCTAGTGATTTTTCAAATCGCTACAGTTTGCTTTTAACATAGGAATCACGGTAGGTTATTTCCACTACCGCGATTAGTTTTTTACCTGATCGCGATCGCGCGGCGGAACGATTATTGCCGCGATTTTGCTATGCAGTGCATAGCATAGCAAAATCGCGATCGCAAACATCGGAAAATCGTCGCGAAATTTTGTGCTTTTGCTGAATCGCAATCACTAGCGTTCAGCTAGTGATTGCTAGTGGAAAAGGGCCCTAAGGCTTTTTTTGACATGCATACAAAAAAACATTTGATGTGAACCAGCCTATTGATTAACATGTGCTGTCAGAGCTAATGTGTTTTTACATACAGGAAAATATACACTGTGAATATACAAAAAAATATTATTTAAAAATCCTGAAACTGGGCTTTAAATAATACATTTATTTACACAGACTTGTATATAAAGCCTGAAAGAGGTGCTTCTGAGGAGCACTGTACTCACTGCTTCTATTTTCTGCACATTATAGTAGATAAAAAGCACCATTCTAATCATTATCACTGCTGTGCTATCTGTTGTCATTAGCTATGGTCACATGATGCTGCATGTGCAGTTATGGTCTCACACTGCTGCATGAGCCAGCCTCCAGCAGTGGCAGTTACAGTCTCAAGCTGCTGCATGAGCCGCCTCAACTGTCACTCCAGGCTTAGCAGCATTTGATGCAGCAGCATACCTGGTGTTCTCTCTGAACTGATCCCTGAATTTGGCTATATCTCACTTCTACAACATGTTTTTCCAACTGCTCTGCTACGTTTGGCTCTGCCTAGTGCCACCAGTCCTTGCCTGGCAGTTTTTCATCATTTGTGGCAGAATCTGGACTCTGGCTGGACACTGTAAGTATCAGCAGTACACACAATATGACACTATGTTTCCACATATCTCCACTAGATGTTCACATTATCAGCCATAGGGGGGTTCCAAGGGAGGAGACTTATTAGTAGTATTTAGCGTTTATATAATAAATGGCTACCCCTATCTATCAAGGGTCCATTTGTTTTTTAAATCTAGGCCTTTCCACAGTGGCGTAGCAATAGGAGATGCAGAGGTAGCGACCGCACCAGGGCCCTTGGGCCAGAGGGTCCCCAGGGGATCCACTTTCAGCCACAGTATTAGCTCTTTATTGGTCCTGTGACGGTAATAATCACTTCTATAGATGCTCTGAATAGTAGTCATCATCATCAGTAATCAAACTGTTACCCATCCCCTTCTTGCACCTCTGACACTGTGCTTGTTCTTGGCAGGTTTAGGTGTGCCGTATCAATTTTTACGTATAGAGTGCTGGGGGGAGGGAAAACTTGCACTGGGGCCCACAACTCCTTAGCTACGCCACTGCCTTTCCATGTTGCCACAGCAATATCCTCCTGCTGATGTAAAATATGTGTACAAGGGACTTTACCATTACTGTGGCAACTGCACCCTTATGTCAAGTAATAGATACTGAGGCATACATGCAAAAAGGGGAGTCGGGGAAAAAGGGGGGGGGGGTGTAAACGATAAGCGGTAACATATAAAAATATTGTGTTGTATTTCGTTTACAATAATGTTTTACAAATTAATAAAACATTTAAGAATGTGTATGAAATCGCAAATTGTGAAAATGATAATTTTCCCTGTTTTAAAAGTATAATCATTATAATTGTATAATATTGTGTGTAATCTTCATTTATCATTTCTTCATGCAATAAAATAGGAAAATATTGTTTATAGCCCTCCCTCTACCTATCCCTAACCCTTAGACCTTCCCCCCTGGTGGTGCCTAACCCTAAATCCCCCTGGTGGTGCCTCACTTTAAGATCCCCCCTGGTGGTGCCTAACCCTAAGACCCCCCTGGTGGTGCCTAACCCTAAGACCCCCCTGGTGGTGCCTAACCCTAAGACCCCCCTGGTGGTGCCTAACCCTAAATCCCCCCCTGGTGGTGCCTAACCCTAAGACCCCCCAGGTGGTGCCTAACCCTAAATCTCCCCTGGTGGTGCCTAACCATAAGACCCCCTGGTGGTGCCTAACCCTAAGAGCCCCCTGGTGGTGCCTAACCCTAAGACGTGCCTGGTGGTGCCTTACCCTAATTCCCCCTTGTGGTGCCTAACCCTAAAACCCCCCTAGTGGTGCCTAACCCTAAAACCCCCCTTAGTGATCACTTTATTGTGTGGATAATAATGTTTTACAAATAGTGACTGTAAAAAATATATTACAATATATTTACTGATCACTTTATTATGTGTATAATAATGTTTTACAAACAGTAAGGGATACAATTTTAAATAATGTTTTAGTTAAATACGATAGATATGTTTAGTATTTTTATAAATGTTATTCGTTACAGGCGCATTCTGTAAACGTAAATCATCATGAGCGCAGTTTTAAAACGTTAATAATCTCCGGGCACCGTTTTAAAACGTTAATAATCTCCGGCGACCTTTTTTCCTATTCCGCGCCCATCAAATTATATTTATTATGGGAGTGAATGGCGGTGCCTTTTTTGTCCACCACTTTGCCACATGCGCCCAAATATATATATATATATATACACACATACAGTGGCTTGTAAATGTATTTGGCCCCCTTGAAGTTTTCCACATTCTTTCACATTACTGCCACAAACATGATTCAATTTTATTGGAATTCTACATGAAAGACCAATACAAAGTGATGTACATGTGAGAAGTGGAACGAAAATCATACATGATTCCAAACATTTTTTTCCAAATCAAACCAAGTAATTATTCAGCCCCCTGAGTCAATACTTTTGCTGCAATTACAGCTGCCAGTCTTTTAGGGTGTTTCTCTACCAGCTTTGCACATCTAGAGACTGAAATCCTTGCCCATTCTTCTTTGCAAAACAGCTCCAGCTCAGTCAGATTAGATGGACAGCATTTGTGAACAGCAGTTTTTAGATCTTGCCACAGATTCTCGATTGGATTTAGATCTGGACTTTGACTGGGCCATGGATATGTTTTGTTTTAAACCATTCCATTGTTGCCCTGGCTTTATGTTTAGAGTTGTTGTCCTGCTGGAACATGGACCTCCGCCCCAGTCAGGGCCGTTTCTTGCCCCGTTCAGCCGGTTCTGCTGAACGGGGCGCCGATGAGTGACAGATTGGGGGGCGCCAGGCCGTCCCTGTGGCCGCCGCCACTGCTCCCCCTCCCTCCCTCCTGGCGCCTCACTCAGACCTCGATCAGGCGGCGACCAATCGTGCGGGCGCTAGGACCCAGCGCCCGCACTATGCGGAAGTGACATCACTTCCGCATATAGAGCGGTTGCGTCCGGCGCCCGCCGGTACTGGTCGGGTCGCCGCTGATCCTGAGGTCTGCAAGGTAAGGGGGGAGCGGGAGCGGCGGCTGGGGGCTCCCTGTCACTTACTGCTCAAACGGGCTCCCTGTCACTCACTTCCTAAAGGTACTCCCTGTCACTCACTTCCTAAAGGGGCTCCCTGTCACTCACTTCCTAAAGGTACTCCCTGTCACTCACTTCCTAAAGGTACTCCCTGTCACTCACTTCCTAAAGGGGCTCCCTGTCACTCACTTCCTAAAGGGGCTCCCTGTCACTCACTTCCTAAAGGGGCTCCCTGTCACTCACTTCCTAAAGGTACTCCCTGTCACTCACTTCCTAAAGGGGCTCCCTGTCACTCACTTCCTAAAGGGGCTCCCTGTCACTCACTTCCTAAAGGGGCTCCCTGTCACTCACTCACTTCCTAAAGGGGCTCCCTGTCACTCACTCACTTCCTAAAGGGGCTCCCTGTCACTCACTCACTTCCTAAAGGGGCTCCCTGTCACTCACTCACTTCCTAAAGGGGCTCCCTGTCACTCACTCACTTCCTAAAGGGGCTCCCTGTCACTCACTCACTTCCTAAAGGGGCTCCCTGTCACTCACTCACTTCCTAAAGGGGCTCCCTGTCACTCACTTCCTAAAGGGGCTCCCTGTCACTCACTTCCTAAAGGGGCTCCCTGTCACTCACTTCCTAAAGGGGCTCCCTGTCACTCACTGCCTAAAGGGGCTCCCTGTCACTCACTGCCTAAAGGGGCTCCCTGTCACTCACTGCCTAAAGGGGCTCCCTGTCACTCACTGCCTAAAGGGGCTCCCTGTCACTCACTGCCTAATGGGGGTCCAGGCTGGCTACATGTACTGGGGAAACTGGCTGTTTGTCATTATGTGCATTTACTGGTGAAAAGCAGTCTCTTATTATGTGCATTTACTGGTAAAAAGCAGTCTCTTATTATGTGCATTTACTGGTGAAAAGCTGTCTCTTATGTGCATTTACTGGTGAAAAGCGGTCTCTTATGTGCATTTACTGGTGAAAAGCGGTCTCTTATGTGCATTTACTGGTGAAAAGCGGTCTCTTATTATGTGCATTTACTGGTGAAACGCTGTCTCTTATGTGCATTTAGTGGGGAAATTTTGTCAGTAAAAATAATCTTTTGTCAGTAAATTTTTAGGTATTTGTCAGTAAAAAATAACGTGAAAGGTTGGCAACACTGGCAGGCTGCGCGGCGCAACGGGAAAGATACAGGCAGCCCACCTCACGCTTGGGCTTGGCGGGGGGAGGAGCCGACGACAGCGAGCGAGAGTACGGTGGCCGCAGGCAGCCATAAATACGCAGTGTGTGACTGCGTCGCACTCGCAGAGCCTCTCAACCTGAGTCAGTCCAGAGACTAGCAGACTGCCAGGCAGTCAAAGCCAGCCAGGAGCAAGCCCATGGAAGAGGGGTAGGAATGGGGTACCACATGCATGCGTAAAGAGGTGGAAGGTGTGGGTGTGATTAGGCAGGACATGGGTGTGGTTATGTGGTTGGGCGCGGTTAATTTAACCACTCCCATAGGCGCCAGAGAAAATCTTGCTGCCAGGTGCCAGGCACCCCAGGCTCACCCCTGTGTGCAGCAGCAGTGTGCGGCGGAGCCCAGCCCCAGAAGGTGGAGTCTTTTTGGCCAGTTGGACTCGGGCTCCTCGCTGCCACTGCTGCTAGTGGGTGCCTTGGCCCTTGCTGCCGCTGCCCGCTAGCACCTCCATGGTCCCCTGCCCGGACCCCCACCGTTCCTGGCCCGGCGCCTTCTTCCAGTTCCACCTGCCATGAGATGGACCTCATGGTAAGTAGGCAGTAAGGCAGGCAGTCTATGTACAGCACTGCCTCTCTCTTTCTGATGTGGCTGCTGGGGGAGGGGGGGCGCTCTTTTTGCCCTGGGCTGGTGGTCAGAACCCACCATGGTGATGGTCTAACAGTGTGACTCCCTGGCTGGGGGTAGGGGGGCACTCTTTTTGCCCTGGGCTGGTGGTCAGAGTCTGACCACCAACCAGCCCAGGGCAAAAAGAGTACCCCCCTTCCCCAGCCAGGGAGTCACAGTCAGACCATGGTGGGCTCTGACCACCAGCCCAGGGCAAAAAGAGCACCCCCCCTACCACCCACAGCCAGGGAGTCAAAGTCAGACCATGGTGGTCTGACGGTCAAACCACCATGGTCTGACTGTGACTCCCTGGCTAGGGGGGGAGAGGGTCACACTTTTTTTCCCTGGACAGGTGGTCAGACCACCATACTGTGACTCCCTGGCTAGGGGGCGGAGGGGGTCACTCTTTTTTTCCCTGGGCAGGTGGTCAGACGCAGAGTAAAAAAATTAAAAATAAAATAAAAATGGTGAGTTGGTTTCAAGAAGCCTTTTGACATGATTTCACTTAGCAGCTTTGATTTGGGGGGGGGGGGGGGGGGGGCAATTTTTTGACTCTCGAACTGGGTGAAATTTAGCCTAGAAACTGCCCTGGCCCCAGTCTCAAGTCTTTTGCAGACTCCAAGAGGTTTTCTTCCAAGATTGCCCTGTATTTGGCTTCATACATCTTCCCATCAACTCTGACCAGCTTCCCTGTCCCTGCTGAAGAGACGCACCCCCAGAGCATAATGCCGCCACCACCATATTTGACAGTTGGGATGGTGTGTTCTGAGTCATGTGCAGTGTTAGTTTTCTGCCACACATAGCATTTTTGCATTTTGGCCAAAGTTCCATTTTGGTCTTTTCTGACCAGAGCACCTTCTTCCACATGTTTGCTGTGTCCCCCACATGGCTTGTGGCAAACTGCAAACAGGACTTCTTATGCTTTCTGTTTACAATGCCTTTCTTCTTGTCACTCTTCCATAAGAGCCAACTTTGTGCAGTGTACAACTAATAGTTGCCCTATGAACAGATTCCCCCACCTGAGCTGTAGATCTCTGCAGCTCGTCCAGAGTCACCATGGGCCTCTTGACTGTATTTCTGATCAGCGCTCTCCTTGTTCAGCCTGTGAGTTTAGGTGGATGGCCTTGTGTTGGTAGGTTTACAGTTGTGCCATACTCCTTCCATTTCTGAATGATCGCTTGAACAGTGCTCCGTGGGATGTTCAAGGCTTTGGAAATCTTTTTGTAGCCTATGCCTGCTTTAAATTTCACAATAACTTGATCCCTGATCTGTCTGGGGTGTTCTTTGGACTTCATGGTGTTGTTGCTCCCAAGATGCGCTTAGACAACCTCTGAGGCCATCACAGAGCAGCTGTATTTGTACTGACATTAGGTTACACACAGGTGCACTCTATTTAGTCATTAGCACTCATCAGGCAATGTCTATGGGCATCTGACTGCACTCAGACCAAAGGGGGCTGAATAATTATGCACACGCCACTTTGCAGTTACTTGTTTCTAAAAAATGTTTGGAATCATGTATGATTTCCGTTCCACTTCTCACGTGTACACCACTTTGTATTGGTCTTTCACGTGGAATTCCAATAAAATGTATTCATGTGGCAGTAATGGGACAAAATGTGGAAAACTTCAAGGGGGCCGAATACTTTTGCAAGCCGCTGTATATATTTTATATATATATATATATATATATATATATATATATATATACAATATACACACACACACACACACACACACACAGTATATACATATTTACACAGTATATATGTAAAAACACATGCAGATCTGTTTTTTCTTCTTCTGCCCTGTGCGACTCTTCAGGGCCACTCAGGGCCGGCGCTACCATAGAGGCAAAGAGGGCAATTGCCCCCAGGGCCCCAGAGCTTGTAGGGGCCCCCAATGGCTACAAGAGGGGAAAAAAGTTTCAAATCGACCTTATAATTTTTGAGAAAATCGATTTTAAAGGAAAAAAAATACACATTTAAAAACCTGCCGACTTTAATGGTTAATAGCAAATCCACCTTAAATGCTAGAAACCCTAAATTTGCAGGATATGTTAAGGAGATCATTGGGAATAAGAGGAAAAAAACAATTTTTCAAAAAAGACCTTACAGTTTTTGAGAAAATCGATTTTAACGTTTCGAAGGAAAAAAGTATACTTTTAAATGCGGTAAATGTCACTTTTAGTAGCAAACCTAACAGTAGTGTAATTTTACATGCTTTAAAAGAAAGAGCAATACATTTCCTGACGGGGTTTCCAGGGGTCCATACGCAGCCGCAGCGCTTTGGCCAGGGATCGCTATACAGCCGCAATATGGCTGTATGAAGATCCCTGACATTTTTTCCTATTTTCCCAAATTTTTTTTATGTTTAGAGTGCGGGAATTTTTTTTTTAAATTATGTGGGGTCCCCACTCCTGAAACTTTTTAACCCCTTGTCCCCCATGCAGGCTGGGGTAGCCAGAATGTGGAGCCCCGACCGATTGGGGCTTCACACCCTGACTATACCAGCTGCAAAAAAGGACCCTTAATGCTGACTTTTGTTCTGGGGTATCTGTTGGGGGGGCCCCCCAGGTTTATTTTGCCCTGGGGCCCCATTGTTGCTTAAACCGGCCCTGGGGACACTTTACATTTTTGTCCCGTCCCGTGACATCACGCCGCTGCTCTGATTGGTCGCCGGGCCCCTGAAACAAGAGCGGGGCTATGGGGAGCCCGGCGGCCAGCGATGTACACAGAGAGCCGGGGGAGATGCTGGAGTCCCGCTGTGCAGCAGCGATCGTGCGCGGGACTCCTAAATGGCAGAGAATTCCCTAGCCTGACCTGAGCTCGGGCTTACCGCTCGCAGCTCATCTCTCCCAGCCCGAGCGCAGGTCGGCCTTACCACCAGGGAGGCCACTGAGGCTTTTCTATGTTGCCATAGCAACTGCATCCTCAGGGTAATGTACCATAGTAGTTTAGGCTGAGAGACACGGCCAAGTGTTTGCAATGTGTTTGTGTTTTGAAATCGATTTTGCTGCGGTATTTCAAAATCATGGTGATTTTGCGGCAAGTATCATTCAAGTCAATTGGAATGCGTTTTTCAAAATGCAAATGCATCAAAAACACTTGCAAAACACTTGGCTGTGTGTCTGTAGCAAACCTCCCAACTTTGTTAAATAAGAGGGAGGGATGCCTTTTAGGGCAAAACTAGCAAGAAACATGCCTTTATTATATCTCTCTTTAAAAGTCCATAAGGAATTTACATTTTCTTGTGCTTAATGTGATGTGTTTTTTTTTTTTCTGCAGTGCGGCGTCTCTTCTCCAGACCACCCCTCATCATCACACCCAGCCCTGACGCCATCCTGCTGTACTCACAGCTCATTGAAGTGCAGAGATCTCTGGTGAGTATTATTATTCCTCCCTATTGCAGCTAATTAACCTTAATTAGTGCTAATCAGGTAGAATATTTATTGTTCTCTGTGTTCATTCAAAATGTAATATATATTTCTCTTTCCAGCACCGTGAAAGAACCAGAAATGCCATGCCGACTGCCCTGGCTATCCAGAAGTCCTGGGATCAGAAGACAGGCAGGCGAGTGCACCCACTCTTCCGGTTGAGTGAACCTGCTCCTACACGTAAGAGATTAGTAAAGGGAATACCGTATTTCATCCACTATAATGCACGGGACACTTGGCTTTCAGTTTTCTGTGTGTGTTTTCTTCACACCATGGGCTCGATTTACAAAACGGTGCTAACTTTAGCACTGGCCCTTAGCACGTCTAAACTCAGTTGAAATGTGAGATCTGATTGAGAAAACCGGTGCTAACCTACTTAGCACCCTGATTAGCGCGCCTAAAGACTTTAGACGTGCTAAGTAGGTTAGCACCGCTTAGTAAATCAAGCCCCATGTATGTTTGTATGCAGAAAAACGCACACATTTTTTTCACAGCCGCTAATGTAATAAAAAAGATGCACAGAATGTGCAGAATTATGCAGCAGGATGTCAGTTTCTTTCCTGCGCATAAGTAAAGGATAAAAAAGGGCGCATGCGGCAAGTGGACTAATTGGGTGCCGCAATAGGCGCAATGTGAAATATATCAGTATTTGCGCAGCGGAGCAGAAATATGGACACCCGGTAAATAGCAGGTGATGCTACAGCACCCGCTATATATCGGGCACCGCAGGCTCCCAAATGCTGATATTTTTAGGTGTCTATGGTGGCGCCTGAGAACTAGCATTTTTTGGCTTTTTTTGCCACAAATGCATCGTATCTCGGCTAGTGGAAATGGGCACTTTGGTAGTTAATGTGTGGGGGTTTAGGCAGGTAGTGTGTGTGTGCTTGGGGGGGGGGGGGGGGTTAAGGGTTAGGCATTAGGTAGGTAGATTGAGTGTGTGGGGGGGTTAATAAGGATTAGGCATTCGGTAGGCAGTGTGCGCAGGGGAAGAGTTTAGGTTTAGGCATTAGGTAGGTTGTTTGTGCAGACGGGTGAAAGGTTAGACGTGTGGTAGATAGTGTGTGCGGGGGGGGGGGGGGGGAGTTTAGGTTTAGACATTAGGCAGGTACTGTATGTGAGGGGGGGTCTAGGCATTAGGTAGGTAGTGTGTGCTGGGGGGAGGAGTTTAGGTTTAGACATTAGGCAGGTAGTGTATGTGTGTGTGGGGGGGATTTAGGTTTAGTAAGTTTTAGACGCTAGGCTGGTTAGGCATCAGAAAGACGTTAATATTAGGGGGGGCAGGTTAGGATGAGCCATAAGGAAGGGGTTAATGTTGTAAAGAGGTCAGTCCTAGCTGTCAGGAAACAGGTTACCCCTTATGATGGGAGTTTAGGGTCAGGTGTGAGAAATTAGGTCTCTCTGTAAGAGGATTAAGCAGATTGAGTTGAGCAATGGGGAAGGAGAGCCAAAACTGCACATGAAAAATGTGTTACAAAGCTTATGTAGTGGAGTATTGGTAACTGCAACATACATTTTTATCCCCACAGCTGAATCTAATTGGTGCTAGGATCATACCTACCCTAAAGTGATAAATAGGGATTTCTGTCACATTGTCGAGTATTTTGCCTCTGACAGACCAATACTAAAGTGAGCCATACACACATCAAATTTCCCTGTCATGGGAATCTATAGCACAATGTGACACATCAATCATAATTTTTATGGATTTTTACTTGAACAAATAGAGGTGGGGAGGCGTGGCGGTAGATCAGTGGCACATAGCATTGCACTGCATCAATCAGTCATAGCTGCATATCAATAGATTTAGATTTCATGCTGACTGCACTATACCATGCAGCTGCAACATTTAGTGAGACTTTTAGAGCAGCTTTGAGCAAAGTTGAGCATCTTTTGTATGCAAAATATGAACTGTAATAACTAGGGGGGGAAAAGACACTTTCCTTTACAAAACTAGAACTATTTCAATGTAATCTCAATTGATCTTTAGATCATTATTTTGTGTGAACAGTATGACTAATCAACATGTTTTCTCCCCCCCTGACAGAGACTCCGCGACCGTTTGGCGGCCCCTTCTCCCGGGCGGGCCTGTTCCTGGAGGACTGGTGACATGGAGGTGGTAAGTATTCAGTTTGTCCCATAATTCACAGTTCTGCCACTCCAGCACAGTATCCACAACATAAATAATATATGATCTCCATATAAGGTTGCAGATATACATCCAGCGGATGAGTACAGCACACTGTACATATTGCTCAATGGGATCCTGACTACACTAACCAGGAAAGACCTCCCTGGAGTCTGATTCCCCCCACCTTCACTAAGATCAGCAGTAGGGATGGTCAGTTTGACCATGCATAATAGTATGCATAATATGCAAGTGGATGTTGAAATATTTATTTTATCTCGTTGTTGGACTAAACTAACACGTTGTCTTTCTGATCTCTTTCAGTGATTGTGGCTTGCCAGCTTGCAAGACCATGTGTGACCCACTTGGCTCCCCAGGAGAGGCAACCTGTGTCCACCCCACACATATACAAAGTCAAAAACTGATTCTACTGGCAGGTAGGTATGGGCAGATAGGTATGTTGGCAGGTAGTTATGGGCAGATTGTAGTGACAGTCGGGTATTGATCATTAAATTCTAGTAAGGGGAAAATGTTAGATTCTAGTGGCTGGCAAGTAGTGATAGGTAAAATATAGTGATCAACAGATAGTGATAGGTAGATTGTAGTGGGCAACAGATAGTGATAGGTAGATTGTAGTGGGCAGCAGATAGTGATAGGTAGATTGTAATGGGCAGCAGGTAGTGACTGGTAGATTGCAGTGCAGAATAGAAAAAGACTGGGTCTCGACCTGGATTTAAGGCCGATTGGCCAATTTTATTATGCAGAAACCACAGTGCAAAAGCACAACGTTTCGACCTAGTGGTCTTTATCAAGTGTTTACTTATCAAGCACTTGATAAAGACCACTAGGTCGAAACGTTGTGCTTTTGCACTGTGGTTTCTGCATAATAAAATTGGCCAATCGGCCTAAAATCCAGGTCGAGACCCAGTCTTTTTCTATTCTGGACTGTTATACCCTTGGTGAATACGGGTGTGGACTGGTTGACTCCCTGGTGCTAAACAAAAATTGTGGTTGCAGCATCAAGGTTTTATCTATACCTTGGTAGATTGCAGTGGCCAGCAGGTAGTGATGGATACATTTTAGTGACCAGCAGATAATGACAGGTAGATTGTGGTGGGCAGCAGATATTGACAGGTAGATTGTAGTGGCCAGCAAGCAGTCATAGGGGGATTATAGTGGCCAGCAAGTAGTCATAGGTAAATTGTAGTGGCCAGCAGGTAGTAATAAGTGGATTATAGTGGCCAGCAGGTAGTGACAGGTAGATTGTACTGACTAGCAGGTAGTAATAGGTAAACTACAGTGGCCAGCAGGTAGTGACAGGTAGATTGTAGTGGCCAGGTGGTAGTGACAGGTAGATTGTAGTGGCCAGCAGGTAGTTACAGGTAGAGTGGACAGCAGGTACTGATAGGTAAACTACAGTGGCCAGCAGGTAGTGACAGGTAGATTGTACAGGACAGCAGGTACTGATAGGTAGATTGTAGTGGTGGTCAGCAGGTAGTATTAGGTAGATTGTAGTGGCCAGCAGATAGTGATAGGTAGATTGTAGTGGTCAGCAAGTAGTGGCAGGCAGATTGCACTGACCAGCAGGTAGTGACAGGTAGATTGTAGTGGCCAGCAGGTAGTGACAGGTAGATTGTACTGACCAGCAGGTAGTAATAGGTGGACTGTAGTGGCCAGCAGGTAATGGTAGGTAGATTGTAGTGGCCAGCATGTAGTATTAGGTGGATTATAGTGGCCAGCAGGCAGTAATAGGTGGATTGTAGTGGCCTGTAGGGGGTTACAGGTAGATTGTACTGACCAGAAGGTAGTAATAGTTGGATTGTAGTGGCCAGCAGGTAATGATGGGTGGATTATAATGGCCAGTAGGTAGTGATAGGTAGAGTGTAGTGGCCAGCAGGGGGTTACAGCTCTTTCCCAGGTGGTCAGTGGGGGGATGTGCAGGACTCTCTGGATGAAGAGCCTATTCCACCAATGAGGTTGCAGCAGCATGGCGAGTCCATGGTAACCATTAGAATGCTATGTGGCTAGTGGGAGGGCCAGAAACATCCTGAGAGCTCTCGCAACTTTATTTCCATCAAGGCCACTTCAAACACTGAATATTTTTTTTTTTAAACGAGATTTTTTATTGAAATTTTGTCATACACAACATATATGACATTCACAGAAACAACAACAGTACAATCCGGATGGACATTATTGCATATATATCAACATTTGTTAATACAGTCCCAGAGAGATCTGAGATAAAAAAAACGGATATTGTCCGAGTGGCCATATCTGCCAGCATATGTAGATGAAACGTTGGGTATAGCTAGGAGTATGAGAGTTCCGATGTTATTAAAAAGTTCCCAGTTCTCAGGCATGATGCAAATCCTGAATGGTCATGGTTATATCAAGATGAGGAATTGTAGTTTCTGAGGTGTCTACCCATTTATGCCATACCTTATCAAACTTCTTAGGCTGGTTGCGTGCTTGATATGTCAGCTTATATAGCGGTAGTGCTGCATTGACCAGCTTGATCCAATCCAGGAGAGAGGGAAGGGTGGGTAATTTCCACTTCAGCAACAACGCTTTTTTGGCATAGTGTAGCAGAATTCGCAATAGTAGTGATTGGTGCCTAGAGATCGGGATCTCACCCACCATTCCCAACACACATATCTTGAATTCTAAAGCTACTGGAAGTTGTATAGTATCTCTAAGGAAGTGAAATACAGACTTCCAGTACCTGTTCACTAGCGGACATTCCCACACACAGTGAATAAAGTTGGCATTGGGGAACTTACATTTAAAGCAACAGCCATCTTGTAAGGGGGACATTTTGGCTAATCTGAGGGGAGAGATGTATGCTTGGTGGAACCATTTGACATGGATGAGTCTATCGTTAGAGGCGATTGTCACTCTAGGAAAAAATTCCTCTAGCTCGGACCAGTCTTTTTGTGATATATCAGGGTCAATTGCAAGCCATTTACCTCTGGATTGCTGAATTTTAGATGTGCTAGTTTGTATCATTAGAAAATGATATAGATTGGATACCTGCTTAGTTCTTTCTTTATTTAACAGTCTTAATTCAAGGTTTGAGGGAGCTAGGGAGACTCCGGACAGACCCAGCTGTGCTCCAACAGCATGCCGAAGCTGAAAGTATCTGAAAAGCGCCTGCCGTGGAAGGCCATATTCGTTTCTTAATGTATTGAAATCTTTAAAGGAGCCATCTACAAACACTTGTGAGATATAGGTAATATTGTACTTGTACCAAAAGGCCAGGTCCGGAACCGAGTGCAATTCAGGGAGATTGGGGTTGCCCCACAATGGAGAGCTTTGGGATATGTATTTGGTGGGTTCACCAAGTAATTTACGAGATTTTTTGTATATCTTTATGGAATTCTGGATGATGGCTGTTCCTTCATTTCCCCCTGGTACCCCAAATCTATAGATTGCCCCGCATAGTGCTTCGTAGGAGCCAGCTATGTCTGCCTCTATTGCTAAGCTGGAGTCCGACCGATCCCCGCTCAACCAACTCTGAATAGGAACCAACTGCGCTGCAAGATAATATTTAAGGAAATTAGGGACCGCCAAGCCTCCATGAGAGGTCGGCAATTGCAATGTTGATAGGGCAATTCGGGGAGATGATCCCGACCAAATAAAGGATATTATTATAGAATCAATGCGTTTAAAGATTACTTGTGGTATCCATGTCGGGGCCATCTGCAAAACATATAGTAGTTTTGGAGCGATTATCATTTTTATAATGCAGATCCGCCCACACACATTTAATGGAAGAGAGGTCCATTTTTTAAGTTTGATTTCTACTTGGTCGAGAACTGGAATAAGGTTAGTATCAATGAAGGGCACCGCGGGGCGAGTAATCTGGACTCCCAAATATTTAAAACTTTCTGTCACTATCAACTGTGATTTAGTGGTAATTATTTGTAAGTCAAACACGTCTAATGGAAAAAGAACCGATTTAGACCAGTTTATAGAGAGGCCTGAAATTTTGCCGAATGTGTCATATATTGCAAGTACCGATTCCAAGGAGGGGCCTGGGTCTGCCAGGTATATCAGCATGTCGTCTGCATAAAGAGATATACGTTCTTCTATGTTGTGAACTTTTAGTCCCTGTATATCTGGATTACTACGAATTGCTTGGGCCAAAGGCTCGATCGCCAATGCAAACAGAAGTGGTGATAGGGGGCATCCCTGTCGGGTTCCTCTAAAGATGGAGACCATGGGGGAAATTATGGAATTAATTCTTATTTTTGCTGTAGGTTTATCATAAAGTATCTGGAACCAGCGCTGGAAAGCTTCTCCAAAGCCGAATTGTTTAAGAATTGCCATTACATAAGGCCATTCGATAGAATCGAAGGCCTTATTGGCATCTAAAGATAGGATTATTCTTGCTCCAGAATTTTTATGTGGGAATTGTAAATTGGAATGCAATCGTCTGATATTTAGCCTGGTTGAGCGGCCCGGTATAAAGCCCGTTTGATCTGGATGAATTATGGAAGTTATATGTTTATTTAATCGGGTAGCTAGTATTTTAGTTAGGATTTTAATGTCAGTATTAATAAGGGATATTGGCCTGTAGGAGTCACATGAGGTGGGATCTTTGTTAGGTTTTAAAATAAGGGTAATCAGGGCCTCGTACATTGTATTTGGAAGGGATTTAGTGTCAAAAATATGGGCAAATAGGGTGGCTAGATGTGGTACGACTAGGGATTTGTTTTTTTTGTACCACTCAATCGGAATTCCATCAGGGCCCGGTGCCTTGTTTTGTTTAAAAGAGGAAATGGCTGCGGCTATCTCTTGTGGGGTAATTGGGGCGTCTAATTCCTCGACTGCTTCAGAAGATAGAGTTGGAAGACCCAGGTCCCTCAGAAATAAACCTATGTCATCCTCTGTGGCATCTAGCTTCGTTTTGTATAGGTCTGTGTAAAAGTCCGAAAATGCGTTTGCAATTTCGTTAGATGTATAACATTCACCGCCATAGTGCGTCGTAATGTGGGAAATAGTTGTAGAGTCTGCATGGGATTTTAATAAATATGTGAGCAGTTTGCTGCATTTGTTCCCAAATTCAAAAAACCGTTGTGATTGTATGAGATCTCTGCGTTTAGTTTGATCTAGCAATCTTAGTTCTAATCTCCTACGTGCCAACTGCCACCCAATGTAGTTATGATCAGTGGGGTCTGTGATTAAACGTGTTTGCGCCTCATTAGTTTCCTTCTCATGGTAGATTTGTGAGGCTTTTTCGTTTTGCCTTATAATAGATAATGATGCGCGGAAGGATCCTCTAAGGACCGCTTTACTCGCGTCCCAGCATATGTGTCGCCCCGCAGTGCCCTCGTTAATCAACCAGTATTCTGCCATATGCTTCTGACATTCTTTGAGAACTGTCTCATCTTCCAGCCAGCAGGGGTTCATACGCCAGAGTGTAGATGATCTAGTGTCAGGAAAGCGTAGCTCACATGTAAGTGGGGAGTGGTCAGAGATGCCATGCGCTAAATATTTAATGGAGTCGACCAATGGGAGCGCATCAGTAGAGCCAAAGCACAAGTCAATTCTGGACATGGTTTTATGTGAGTCGGAGAAACAGGAATATGTTTTAATTTTTGGATACTTCCATCTCCATATATCATGTAAATTATACATTTCCTTCCACCCCGTAAGGGCAGAGCCCGGTCTGCCGCCTCCTCTGAGTCTATCTAGTTCAGGGTCCAGGACCGCGTTAAAGTCTCCCATTATTAGTAGTGGACCGTCTAAAAGTGGGTGGAGTTTTCCCATCAGGTCTGTAAGTATGGCTATACTGAAGGGGGGAGGGACATATACCGATGCAATCACCAGTGGTCGACCATCAACCTGTCCTTTAATTATAACGAAGTTCCCTTTATTATCTACTCTGACATCTGTAATTTTCCCAGGGAAGTTTTTGGTAATTAAAATTGCGGTGCCCCTAGCGAATGAGGAGTAATGAGCCAGATAATAGTTTGCTATCCATGGTTTCTTAAGCGCTACCCCTTTTGCGCCAACCAGATGGGTTTCTTGCAAGCATACAATTTGTGGGGAAAATTTACGTATATGATTAAACACCAGGTTTCTTTTTATTGCATTGTTCATTCCTCGAACATTCCAGGAAAGAAGTTTAATTACCACCATTTCTCATGGGAATGAAAATAAACCAGCAGAATCTGCTCATTTCTCCTCTATTCATCCTAACAGTAAGGCCATCTAAGTATCTCTCAATGGGTATGTCTCCGGATTGACGTACATAGAAACAAAACATAACTACACGTACACAGAAACAAATTATAACCCGCCCAACCCCTGTCCCGCCCCGCCCTCTGTCTAACTTACAGAGAGCTTGAAACCCTAAACTGTATTACAAAGTGGGGGTGAAAGAAATTGACCGCTATGTTTCCGGCCCAGCTAAAGAAGCATAAAGTTTAGTTCCCATGGGTTAACCAGCGCTATTTAGTAACATAGAGGACTAATTATAACTGAGTGTTTGGCCCTGCGATAGAGAAAGATAAATACCTGAGGGCGTGAACATACCCTGCAAATTACCATATAGGGACAGCAAACATTCCTATGCCCATGCACAGCCCTTAAAATATAAAACATGGCAATACAGGCAATGACCACAGGAGGGCAGTGCTACCTCATATATACATCTGCATCTGAAAAATAGTTGTAGATTGAGAGTAGTCCTGTATGGAAAAAATTATACGGAGATTTACCAATATCTTTTAGGACACATCTCAATCATGAAAAATAACTGCTCAAATAAAAATTAAACCGCAGAGTACTTTACAGTAGACGGAGGGCTCCCCCTGCATAGTATTTACATACTAAGTGTCTCCTTTCAATGTATTTCAGTTTACGCTGCGGAGAAAAAAAAGGGGAAATATGTGCTTGCCTGATGGCAATGTAATGTCAAGTTACTTCGAGGAGTCCCCGGGTACATCTGAGTGACACAATGCTGAAGGTTGCACATAATGCACCTGATATAGAGTTTTCATCTTAAGTACACTGTTCATTTTTTCTTTTTGGGAGCCAAAGTGGGGATAGGTATTCCCTGACTTTCCATCCATGTGACCGCCTCAGCTGGGGTCTCGAAGAAAAGTGTTTCGTTTTGATGTTGGACCCGAAGTTTTGCAGGAAACATCATGGAGTATAAGATTTGTTTGGCTCTAAGGCCTGCTTTCACCGCCATGTAAGTGGCGCGCAACCTTTGAACCTCAGAGGAGAAATCTTGATAGATGGAGATAGTGGATCCATTATATTCCATATCTGGGGCTAGTCTAGCTTTCCGCAGGATTTCAAGTTTGTCTCTATAGTTTAAAAATTTCGCCACCATAGGTCTGGGTGTCGTCCCAGGTTTAGGTGGGCCGCCAGGAACTCTGTGCGCCCGTTCAATGGAGAAGGTATGCGACAGCTCCATGTTAGGGATTGCTTTCTGCAGCCATTTTTCAAGAAAATTTTCAGGGGAGGTACCCTCTGATTTCTCTGGAAATCCGATAAAACGGAGGTTGGATCTGCGCGATCTATTCTCCAGATCATCTATTTTCAGGGTGTGCTGATCAGTAATCTTCTGAGTATTAGCTTGTGCTGTTTGTAGTGGTTTAATAGTGTCCTCTAAGTCACTAATCCTCCTATCAGATTCTGCTGCCCTTTCACGTAAGTTCCTCAGATCAGCTTTTACCAGAGATAGATCTGATTGTAAAGTGTCTAGCCTCATGGTGACTGTAGTTTGCATAGCTTTTATGGCCTCTAAGAGTTCTGACCTTGTGGGTTCCCCCTCCTCCACGTCTGATTCCTCTACACTGGCTGCCTGTGTCTGTCTGCCTTTGGGTGGCTTGGTTTTTAGCCTCTGCTGTTTAGAGGCAGTGTCTTTACTCACTGTTTGTCCCCCTCTGGAGCGTGTGCTTATGGGTGTCTGCTCAGCGTCTGGCTCGGAGGCTGGTGCAGGAGCGCTGTTATTTCCTGCTGATGAATCAGCCTGGGATGAAGCGGCGCCATCTTGCCCTGCATCACGTGCATATTTGGCCAGCTTCTCTGCCACCTCGCTGGCTCTCTCGGGGCCGGATTTTATCATGGCTGGTGTCAGGTAAGAGCCCTCAGTGTCCTCTGCCCGCTGGTGCAGTGTCTGTGCGCCGGTTTCGCCAGGGAAAGCCAGGATTTTGCAGGATAGTCGCTGGGTCAGAGGAGCAGCGGTGATATGCGTCCTCACTCGCTCATAGCCGGCCACGCCCCCCAAACACTGAATATTTACTTTATTATCGGACATGACACATAGTGGATCTCCTTGTTGAGGTGATGTAACCGGTGCATGAGGACGTAGGGGCGCTTCCTGGATTAGGGCAGATAGCAGAACATCCGCTCATATCGAGTGCACCTGGGTCTCCCTCCATGGATTTCCATATTACCGGATTTGACTTTCTTTCACCGCATGGTCATGGGAGGCTTTTTAGCCCCGTGGCAGACGTATTGTGGGGCTCAGACCCCTCTTGTATAGATCAGAGCTATACGCTCTGGTCAGACACATTTTGGGGCTCAGACCCCTCTTGTATAGATCAGACCTAGACTCTCTGGTCAGACACATAGTGGATCTCCTAGTTGAGGTGATGTAACCGGTGCATGAAGACGTAGGGGCGCTTCCTGGATTAGGGCAGATGGCGGAACATCCGCTCATATCGAGTGCACCTGGGTCTCCCTCCATGGATTTCCATATTACCGGATTTGACATTCTTTTACCGCATGGCCACAGGAGGCTTTTTAGCCCCGTGGCAGACACTTTATGGGGCTCAGACCCCTCTTGTCTAGATCAGACCAAGACGCTCTGATCATACACATATGTGTAGCCAGACTTTTACCAGTATAGGTAGCTTTATATTCCACCAGTTAAGGAGCCTTATACCCCCCTCCCAGTATAGTTGGGCAAAAACAACTCTAGCGTAGGTAGGTCTGAGTCTCCTCTGATATGTAGGAGTCCGCTCCTATGTATAAGTAACAAGAGACTCCATTAAAAATAGCGAGAGGTATGTACAGGCAGCCATAGTCTCCCTTGTATAGGTAGTCAGATCCCCTCCCCCTCCCTTTCCCTGTATAGTTAGCCAGAGTCCCCCCTAAGTATAGGTAGCTGCATTCCCCCCCCCCCTCCCCCCTCCCCCCTCCCCCAGTAAAAGTAACATTATGTGCCTCCTATCCTCAGTATAAGTAGCCAAATTCCCACCAATAAAGGTAGCATTCTGCCACTTATGTTTCCCCAGAGTCCTCCCTAGGTAACCAAATCCCCCACAGCAAAGGTAGCCAAATTCCCCCCTTGTATAGGTAGGCTGATCCTTCCCCCCCTCCTTGTATATGTAGCCAGAATCCCCTCACCATCTGTGGATGTCCCTGCAAGAGGTGACAGAAGATTCCCAACCAGATAAGAAGAGAAGACAGAAGATGCCCAGCAGAGACAGCGAGGCAGCATGATCTGGGGAGATACCTGAGATCCAGGGTAAAAGCCGACTGCCACATAGGAGTCAAGAAGGAATTTTTTCCCCTCCGAGGCACAAATCAGACCTAACTTGCCTCTGGGGGGGTTTTCGCCTTCTTCTGGATCCCAGGGTGAGATGACCCCATGACAATTGTAAATACAATTTTACCTGTATTCAGGCAGTATAAAATAAAATTAGAACGAATTGGCCTAAATGTTTGTGTCTTCATTGAAGTCAACTATGTGTAAATCCTCCTCTTGTGGTGCGTCTAGGGATAAATTGTGTGCCGTGTGTGTCTCCTCTGGGGATACCTGCCTGTGTGGTTAGAGTGTGTTAAAAGCCTCAACACATTTGTAACTTAGGTAACCAGAAATGATCATCAAAAATCATTTTGGATGCCTATTCCAAGTGTGTACAGGTGTACATCAAACTTTTATCTGAGACTTATCACTAATAATGATTTTGGTCACCACACACTGTGTCTGCACTTTGTGGACCTCTCATCAAACCCCCAGTAGTGAAGCTCCCCATGACTGCACTGGATGGTGGGTATTGATGTACTGTTTGTATAGAGTAGATTGTTGGGAAAACCCAGCAGAGAGCCTTCCTTGGGGGATTTACAGGTACTGTGGGTCTGGTAGTCACTGCAAAAGTGAAACACAAGCCAATTTTTTTCATTTTAGATTCAGAGTCATAGGTGTAGTTTAGACCTGGTGTCAGACTATTGTTGCCACCTTGGTTCAGTTTCCCCAGTAACAGCCATCAAGAAAGGGAAGTGAAAAGAACTCTTTACCAGTCGTGACACAGATACAATAAAATACCAGCGTGGGGGAAAGTAAAACCATTTTAACCACTTGCCGACTGCACGCTTATACCGTGCGTTGGCAAAGTGGCAGCTGCAGGACCAGCGACGCAGTTCTGCGTCACCAGCTGCAGGCTGATTAATCAGGAAGCAGCCGCTCGCGCGAGCGGCTACTTCCTGTCAATTCACGGCGGGGGGCTCCGTGAATAGCCTGCGGGCCGCCGATGGCGGCTCGCAGGCTAAATGTAAACACAAGCGGAAATAAGCCGCTTTGTTTACAGCGGCCGGGGATCGCCGCCATGTGACAGGGGACGTCCTGTCACTGGCTGCACAGGACGGATAGCGTCCTGTGCAGCCCGGATCACCAGGGGGGAAAGGTAGGAGAGGGAGGGGGGGAATTTCGCCGCGGAGGGGGGCTTTGAGGTGCCCCCCCCCGCAACATGCCTGCAGGCAGGAGCGATCAGACCCCCCCCTGCACATCATCCCCATAGGGGGGAAAAAAGGGGGGCGATCTGATCGCTCTGTGTGCACCCTGATCTGTGCTGGGGGCTGCAGAGCCCACCCAGCACAGATCCCAACAAACAGCGCTGGTCCTTAAGGGGGGGTAAAGGGTGGGTCCTCAAGCGGTTAAGAAAATCCTGACTACAGGTCTAGCCCTGACCCTGAGGCCGGATTCACACTGTAAGCGCTTTTGTGAGCGCGTGCGTTTGATTAGCACTTGCAGAGCGCTTTTCTAAAAAATCGCTCATCCACTTTCATTAAAATCATGGTAAAAAAAAAAAATCGACGCAATTGCCGCAATCACATATATATGAAATACGCACGTCATCGTGTCGATTTGTACGCGATTTTTAACACAATTTTAATGAAAGTGAATGTGAGTGATTTTTTTTCATTAGCAAGCGCTAATCAAACGCAAGCACTCACAAAAGCGCTTATAGTGTGGATCCGGCCTTACAAATTATATCCACAACTTAAATTAACACACATCTGAACATAGAGGGATATGAAGGCTGCCATATTTATTTTTTGAAGCAATACCCATTGCCTGGCAGCCGTGCTGATATGCTTATTTCAGGTGTGTGATTAAGACACTGCTGCAGCCAAAGAGATTAGCTGGACTGGTATTATTAAAAGGGAAGTAATTATGGTTGCCTCCAGTTCAGGGGTACTTTAGACATTATGGCTGGTCTTACACTTTTAAAGAGAACCCGAGGTGGGTTCTAAGAATGCTATCAGCACACAGATGCTGGGTCTGCATATACTGCCCAGCCTCTGTTGCTATACTGCTCCTCTCTGCATGCCCCCCCCCCCCCTACGCTCTGCTTGCCCCCCATAAGTCGCCGAGCTGTCGACACACAGCTTGTTGCAGCCAGCTGTTTACCTCTGCATCTGTCAGTCTCTGCCGCTTCCCCGCCTCCTCCATAGCTCCGGTCCCTGCCTGCATCCCTTCCCTCCTCGCTGATTGGGTTCTCTTTAAATAAAAAAGCTATGGCAAGCAACCTGAGAGGCTAAACACTGTCCCACATACAAAGATTACAAATTCCTTTACTTAAAGCAAATAATTATCCCTCCATCAGCAGCACTGAGCTCACACACCACATCAGTCCATTGGTGGGGATCAATTACTCAAATCAGTCCAAAATTACAGGTCTTTGTGGGAGTCAAGTGTAAAAATGGGCGTGGTCATGACCGGATGAGGGCAGGGCTAACTGTAATTTAAAATGAACCCAGGGTGAGAGTGATATGGTGGCTGCCATATTTATTTCCTTTTAAACAATTCTAGTTGCCTGGCAGCCCTGCTGATCTATTTGGCTGCAGTAGTGAACTGAATTACACCAGAAACAAGCATGCAGCTAATCTTGTCAGTTCTGTGAGCAGATTTGAACAAAAAAACACGTTCAATAACCCCAATATGCACAACCGTTATCAGATATGACCCCAATATGCACAGTTGTTATCAGATATGACCCCAATATGCACAATCGTTATCAGATATGACTCCAATATTCACAATCGTTATCAGATATGACATATGCTCAATCGTTATCAGATATGACATATGCACAATCGTTATCAGATATTGTGCTGCTACGCAGTCAGATTAACATGTGAATTGTACCATTCCAATGCATTTGATTGTATATGTGGTTATATGCTCCATCTAGTGGCTGTTACTGGTAATGTTGTATGCTGTCACATATTCTGCCTGTCACGTGATGCCTATGACACTCTTTCCTTTCTTGGCTCCTCCCTGCTTGGGTGTTTTCCCTTTCCTGTCTCCATCTTGTTATTCTAGCCTGATGCAAACAGGCACACACTCACTGCTCTCCTAGCTAAGAAAGGCATCATCTTTTGACCACCTGTAACCTGTGTCCATCTATACTGCTGCATCTGAATCTTCTCACAGAATAAAGCAAGTAATCTGATGAATCTGGTGTCCGGTGAGTTCAACTGTCTGATAAGGATTGTCCACTGTGATTTATCTGCATATACAGGCCAGGCATAGAGGTCTCTCATGGGATAGATTGCTATTACAATGATCTGAGTCAGAACAGTCAAAAGATGGTGAAGATTTCTTCAGCTTCCTGTCTATGTAATGTGTGTGCTTAATCTGCAATCAAGCTCAGTGCCATCCACTACCTTGTGAAGCACATGGTCACAGCACAAGCTTACTGCAATCCAATGAATGTTTAAAACTGTTCCTCTGCAAACACCTTCTAAGCTGCTGTTCGTATTCTTAAAGAGACAGTACCATTTTTTGTAAAACTACATAAAATGTCTACACAAGGCTCTGAACACTCTTTTACGGCCGAATCAAAGCAGATATGTGATGCCTCTGAACCGGCAGACGTACAGGGAGCAGATTCTGTGGACGATACTGAACTGGGTGCAAGACCCAAACGTACAATTAAACCAACACAGAAACTGAGAGAAAACTATGAAGTCACTAGAGAGGAGTTCTCCAGTAATCTGTCAGACCTCTGGGACAGAACCTCACATTGCATTCCAGCCTTGTCACAAGCTAATGATCAACCAGCTGAAATAAGAGACTCTATAAATCGCCTGTTTGCTTCGTATGTACGCTATCAGCGGCTGTCTGCAAAATACTCAGCTTTCTTGCAGGACTATAATACAGAGGATTCTTTGGCAGAACTGGCCAGGACTGATGCACTAAACCAACAAAGGGATCTCTCAGTGCAAAATGCTAAGCTTAAGGCAGAACTCCGCATTTCTGAACTGCAGGAGACCAGATCTCACAGATCCAAATCATCCAAACACACTGCACTTTCTTCTAAATCCTCTCGTTCCAGAAGATCCATATTAAGTGACAAGTTAATAGAGGCCCGCGCTGATGCGGAAGCGAAAAAGGCGCAAACTTCCTTTATCAGAAAGGAAGCAGAGATAGAAGCACAAATGAAGATTCTTCAGATGGAAAGGGAGGAAGCAGTTTCCCTAGCAAGGCTGAAGGTCCTTGAACAAGCAATGGGACAAAGTACTGATTCAGACTGCCTTATCCCAGTAGAACAAGATGATCCAGCCGAACGCACTAGTGAATATGTTCTAAAGCATACTGTATGCAAAGATACAAAGTCATCTCTCTTACCTCCTCCTGACGACACTGTTCTAACTCCCAATGTAGAGACCTCCCAGCTTTATATGCCTGAGCCTCTTCAAGTCTACAACACAAGTACATCTACGCAGCAAACCACATCAGTTCATGCCAACCAAGTGACTTCCAGCGACAAGACGCATCTCAAGCCAAAGCCAGCACAAGCCTTAGAGACTACACCACAGTTAAACGCTCGTGCAACATCATTCTACCCTGGTAAACCTCACCTTATCTCACCAGAGCACTTTCACACCCAAGGGGTCCCACAAGTTACTTTGGCACCAAAGAGTGAGAGATCAGACATGAATGACTTTGCCAGATATATGGCACGCCGTGAGCTCATTACCACCAGCCTCTCAAGGTTCGACGACTGTCCAGAGAGCTACAGGGCCTGGAGATCAACCTTCAAGGCTACTATTGCTGATCTCAACCTTACTACTAAGGAAGAACTTGACTTGCTCATAAAGTGGCTGGGACCAGAATCTGGAGGTCGTGTTAAAAGACTCAGAACAGTACATGTTGACAACCCAAGTGCAGGTCTTGCTGCTGCATGGGCAAGACTTGAGCAAGCCTATGGTAGCTCTGAAGCCATAGAAAACTCTCTATTCAAAAGACTGCAAAACTTTCCAAAAATAGGGAACAAGGACTATCGCAAGCTCCAAGATCTAAGTGACCTCCTCATGGAGCTAAAGTTGGCAAAGACAGACCCACGTTTATCTGGATTGAGCTTCATGGACACTGCACATGGTGTCAACCCAGTGGTATCTAAACTGCCATATGGCATGCAAGAGAAATGGACACAACAGGGCTCAAAGTACAAAAGAGACTACAACGTATCTTTTCCTCCATTCTCATATTTCTGCAAGTTTATTTGTGATCAAGCCTGGATGAGAAACGATCCCAGCTTCAGCTTCAGTGAACCCAACCTGCCTGCATCATCCTCACCATCATCAAGGTATGACAACGTAGCAACAAAACGTAGAGACTTACATAGAGCAATATCTGTTAAAAGAACAGACTTCTCACCCACCACAACCTCACCTACTGATCAGGGTGTTGTGGATGACAGAGATAAAGACCCTAATCGTCGATGTCCTATTCACAAGAAGCCTCACTCTCTTAAAAAATGTCGTGGGCTTAGAGCAAAGCCCTTACAAGAGCGCAGGGAGATTCTCCAGAAACTTGGCATATGCTACAAGTGCTGTTCTTCTTATAGCCATTTTGCAAAAGACTGTGAAGCTGTCATCAAGTGCACAGAATGCGGTAGCGACAGACATGTTACATCCATGCATCCTACTCCACTTCCGGACAACCCACAGAAGCTACCTGCCTCCACTCCTGTCTCAAATCATGGCGGGGAGCAACTGAGCCATGCTCCAGTCAAGGATAATGTCTCCTCTTCATGCACAGAAGTCTGTGGAGAAGGCAAGGACCACAAATGCTGTGCCAAGATATGCCTAGTCAAGATATACCCAGAGAGTCATCCCGAGAAGGCTGCAAGGATGTATGCTATAATAGATGAGCAGAGCAACAGATCCCTGGTTAAGCCTAAATTCTTTGAGATCTTTGGCATAGAAGGTCACGCCACACCGTATACTCTCAGAACCTGTTCTGGTCGTATAGAAACATTTGGCAGAAGGGTAGATGGCTTCATGGTCTCTCATATCAACAAGGAGGAAGGCATACCCTTACCAACGTTAGTTGAGTGTGACCAGATTCCAGATGAAAGGGAAGAGATTCCCACTCCAGAAGCTGCATTTCAACAGCCTCATTTAAGGCATCTTGTCGATGAAATTCCTGCAATGGACATGAATGCTGAAATCTTGGTCCTGCTAGGAAGAGACATTCTCAGAGTACATAAGGTACGCGACCAGTGCGATGGACCCGATGACGCCCCTTATGCACAAAGACTTGACCTAGGTTGGGTGATAGTGGGCGATGTATGCTTAGACAGGATGCGTATGTCATCTGAGATCCACTCCTTCAAGACTCATGTGCTAGGAAATGGACGTGCCACACACTTCAAACAATGCCCTCACCATTATGAAGTAAAAGAGAAGCTTCTTGACAACATTCAAGTGCCTGATGTAACTCCTGCCCTTTGTGATGACAACCTAGGTTCCACAGTGTTTTGTACTACAAGTGATGACAACGAAATAGCCTTGTCAGTTGAAGACAGAGAATTCATCAAAATAATGGACAAGGAATTCTTCCAGGATGAGTCTAACAACTGGGTTGCTCCATTACCTCTTCGTGCTGCAAGTGCCAAACTCCCGAACAATCGTCAACAGGCTCTATCCAGATTCAACTCACTTCAACGTACACTAAGGAGCAGACCTGAGATGAAGGATCATTTCATTGCCTTTATGAAAAGGATCTTTGAAAATGGCCATGCTGAGCCAGCACCACCACTACAAAAACACGAAGAGTGCTGGTATCTGCTTTTCTTCGGAGTATATCATCCACGTAAGCCAAAACAAATCAGGATTGTATTTGACTCCAGTGCCAAGCATCAAGGCGTATCCCTGAATGATGTTCTTTTCACTGGTCCGAATCTAACTAACAACCTTGTAGGCGTCCTTATGAGGTTTATAAGAGAACCAGTCGCCATAACTGCTGATATTGAGCAAATGTTTCACTGCTTCATTGTACGAGAAGACCATAGGAACTTTCTAAGGTTTCTGTGGCACCGTGACAACAACATGGACAATGAGGTAATTGAATACCGCATGAAGGTACACGTTTTTGGAAACAGTCCCTCACCTGCTGTTGCAACATACGGTCTACGAAGGACTGCCCTTCACGGAGAAAAGGAATATGGCAAAGATGCTCGACACTTCGTTGAGAGAGACTTTTATGTTGACGATGGACTTAAATCTTTACCTACAGAGGAAGAAGCCATAGACCTGCTCCGAAGAACACAAGGTATGCTTTCAGAGGCTAACCTCAGACTACACAAGATTGCTTCAAACAGTGTTGCTGTTATGAAGGCCTTCCAACCTGGCGACCATGCCACAGGGTTCAAAGACTTAGATCTGGGAATGGACACACCACCTGTACAGAGAAGTCTGGGTCTACGGTGGGACTTATTAAAAGACACCTTCGGCTTTCAAGTCAGCTCTACAGACAAGCCATTTACCAAGCGTGGTGTTCTGTCAGTGGTAAACAGCCTTTACGATCCAATGGGATTTGTGGCTCCCATCACCATACAAGGTAAAGCCTTACTTAGGCAGCTCTCAGAGTCCGTTAAAGATTGGGACGCTCCATTACCATCAGACCAACTCCCAAAGTGGGAATCCTGGAAGCAGTCTCTACACGCCTTGGATGCGATCCATGTACCACGATGCTACACTTCAGCTTCCCTTGCTACAAGCCAGAGAAAAGAGCTTCACATCTTCTCAGACGCATCTACTGAGGCCATAGCGGCCGTTGCCTACCTCAAGGTAAAAGACTCTTCTAATCAAACCCACATAGGGTTTCTGTTTGGGAAGGCTAAGTTGGCACCTAAGCCTGAGCACACTATTCCTAGGCTTGAACTTTGTGGGACTGTGCTAGCTGTAGAAATTGCAGACTTCATATTGCGTGAGCTAGACATTCAAATAGATGACATCCAATTCTACACAGACAGCAAAGTTGTTTTGGGCTACATATACAATCAGACTAAACGCTTCTATGTCTATGTCAGCAACCGTGTAGAAAGAATCAGGAAATCATCTAAACCCGAACAATGGCATTATGTTCCATCTGAAATTAATCCTGCAGATCATGCCACCAGGCCAGTGTCAGCAAGTGTCTTTGCAAGTTCTTCTTGGCTAACAGGTCCTGAATTCCTGCTGGATGATTCAGAAGAAACCACAGCTGAAGTCTTCAGTCTTTTAGAATCCGACAAAGATCTGGAGATTAGCCCTGAAATTAAAACTCTTGTCACCAGAACTGAACAGAGACTTGTTTTGGGCTGTCAACGCTTTGAACGTTTCTCCATGTGGATAAGACTTGTACAAACCATCGCAAGTTTAGTCCATATCACAAACTGCTTTCACACAAAATCTACTGATAAACAATGTCAAAGTTGGCAAGCATGCCAAATGCCTCTCTCTGCAAAGGACATGCTGAAGGTGAAAGTTGCAAGACAAGGAACTGTTAAGACTTTCATCAGACCCATTACAGAACTTATCCTGCTTTTACCCTATGGAGAATGAACTTCTTCCTCATGCTGCAGATCCTACTTGAACAAAGAAGAAGTACTTAAATATAATGTTGCATTATATGCCTGTTTCCTCTCTGTGTTTTTCAGGTCTTCGGACGTCAAGCAAATTGCACAGTTGTTTATTTGCATGTGTTTAACTACCGTTATCATTTATATAGTGACATTTTCAATGCCAGACGGGGAGTGTGCTGCTACGCAGTCAGATTAACATGTGAATTGTACCATTCCAATGCATTTGATTGTATATGTGGTTATATGCTCCATCTAGTGGCTGTTACTGGTAATGTTGTATGCTGTCACATATTCTGCCTGTCACGTGATGCCTATGACACTCTTTCCTTTCTTGGCTCCTCCCTGCTTGGGTGTTTTCCCTTTCCTGTCTCCATCTTGTTATTCTAGCCTGATGCAAACAGGCACACACTCACTGCTCTCCTAGCTAAGAAAGGCATCATCTTTTGACCACCTGTAACCTGTGTCCATCTATACTGCTGCATCTGAATCTTCTCACAGAATAAAGCAAGTAATCTGATGAATCTGGTGTCCGGTGAGTTCAACTGTCTGATAAGGATTGTCCACGGTGATTTATCTGCATATACAGGCCAGGCATAGAGGTCTCTCATGGGATAGATTGCTATTACAATGATCTGAGTCAGAACAGATATGACTCCAATATGCACAATCGTTATCAGATATGACCTCAATATGCACAATCATTATCAGATATGACCCCAATATGCACAATTGTTATCAGATATGACCCCAATATGCACAATCGTTATCAGATATGACAACAATATTTACAATCCTCAGCAGATCTGACCACAATATGCCCAATGCACAGCAGATCTGACCCCAATATGCACAATGCTCAGCAGTTCTGACCCCAATATGCACAATGCTCAGCAGTTCTGACCCCAATATGCACAATGCTCAGCAGTTCTGACCCCAATATGCACAATGCTCAGCAGTTCTGACCCCAATATGCACAATGCTCAGCAGATCTGACCCCAATATGCACAATGCTCAGCAGTTCTGACCCCAATATGCACAATGATCAGCAGATCTGACCCCAATATGCACAATGCTCAGCAGATCTGGCCCCAATATGCACAATGCTCAGCACAGGCAGGCAGCCCTCATATCTCTATGGTGTGGGTAACACAGGCAGGCAGCCTCTATCACTATGGTGTGGGTAACACAGGCAGCCCTCACTGGATCTGCTGGTAACAGAGGCAGCCCCTATCACCATGGTGTGGATAACACAGGCAGGCAGGCAGGCAGCCCTTCCTGGATCTGCTGGTGACAGGCAGGCAGCCCCCATATCTCTATAGTGTGGGTAATACAGGCAGGCAGCCCTTGCTGGATCTGTTGGTGACATGCAGGCCGCCCCAATCACTATGGTGTGTGCAACACAGGCAGCCAGCTTTTCCTGGATCTGCTGGTGCCAGGCAGCAGCTCTGCACAGACATCCTCTTACCAGGTTGAGCACGGTCTCCACAATGTCCCTGTTGCTGACTTCCCGACCTGGATGAGGCCGATGAGGACGGCGAATTTCATCCTCATGTTGCGGATGGGGACAGACGGGTTGATGACCCCTCCGGGCAGCACCATGGAGGAGCCCGAAGCCCGAGGGCGTCCGCCAGTGGCTTGTCACTGGCCATCATGCTGCAGGCTGCCCTCCTCCTCCCGCGCTCACAGGGCTTCGGGAAAATGGCCGCCCGAAGCCCTGCACTGCAGACTCCAAGTCTGCAGAGCAGGGCTTCGGGCGGCCATCTTACCATAGCCCTGCTCTGCTGCTTCAGGCAGCCGCTGTGAACTGACTCGGCGTCTCTTAGACGCCTGAAGTCAGTTCACGCCAGGGGGTGCTTTGGGGGTGCTTGGACAAATTTAGGGAGTGCTTGAGAACCCCCAAGCACCCATTTGGCGCCGCCACTGCCCGCAGCGGCAGAAAACTTGGCCCGCGGTTGATTTTTTAAATTAACATTACAAGTGGCCTGCAGTGCTTTGAAAGTTGGCCCGTAGCCATACTAGCGGGCCCGCACTGCTCCGCCAAAAGTTTACCCTGTCTTAAGTCCTTTCACAGGTGTCCCTCAGAATAAATCACTTCCCGTGATTATTATTCTATCTTGTGTGCACCGCAGCTACACAGGCAGAGCGGGCACACAGTGAGAAGGATCAAAGCCTTCTTTCCCCCGCCCTCCAATCAGCGGCATTCTTATATCTGCCGGTACCTCCCTCCAGCCAATGAGAGAGAGGCAGCCAGCTGACGGAGCCTGCCCCCACTAACTCCGTGCAGACAACCAGACCAAGAAGTAGCAGCTATGGGAGAGAGAGAGCTGCATACTCTGCTCACGACAGCTTCTTCTCCCCCAGCCAGGTATTAAATCATTGTGTTTCAGGGACAGAGGTGTCATGTGCTCCAGGGCTATACGACCTCTGCAGCCAGGAGCAGATGACACAGAACTTCTTACGGTGCTGTGTATGTGACATATTGCAGAGCCCTGACAGGCAGGGCTGCACGTCACACACAAACTGCTGGCTGCTAATTATATGGAAATCAAACCAAAATGAAAGGAAACCTGTAATGTTTGAAAAAAAATGTGTTTCACTTACCTGGGGCTTCTGCCAGCCTCCCTGCAGCCGCCCTGTCCCCATCTCTGAATGAGCCTCCAGTCCCCCGCCACAGTTAACTTTCGTTTTTGCAAGTCAGCCACTGCTCCTGTTCGACCTTGGCCATGCCCTTCTTGTTCATGCTACCGTCGCCGGGAGAGTCCTGCACAGTACGGGAAAACCTCTTACTGCGCCTGCGCAGGACGCTTCCAGCGAGGGGAACGTGGATGTGCATGGCCAGGGCCAAACAGGCGCAGTGGCCATCGACTTGAGATAACGAAACTGAGCCACGGCATGTTACTGGATGATAGTTCCAGTACGGTGCAGACACAGGGCGGCTGCAGGGGGCTGGCAGAAACCCCAGGTAAGTAAAACACATTGTTAAAGTCATTACAGGTTTCCTTTAATGCTCATACTGTGCAAATAAGTGTAATAATACAATCTGGTGTTGCACACCAAACTTTTCTTTTATTTATTGTGAGATGCCTGTACTGTATTTTCTTTATACAATTTACTGAAAAACAGTGGCGGCGCCAGGGGGGTGCTTGGGGGTGCTCAAGCACCCCCTAGAATTGTCCAAGCACCCCCAAAGCACCCCCTGGCGTGAACTGACTTCAGGCATCTAAGAGACGCCGAGTCAATTCACAGCGGCACCCTGAAGCAGCAGAGCAGAGCTACGGTAAGAGATGGCCGCCCGAAGCCCAGCTCTGCAGACTTGGAGTCTGCAGTGCAGGGCTTCGGGCGGCCATTTTCCTGTAGCCCTGCACGCCGGGTAATGCAAGCTGCAGGCAGGAAGTCACTGAAGGAAGAGGATTGTGGGAGCTGCGCGCCACAAGGAGGTCGGGAGAGGAGGAGGTCGGGACAGGAGGTCTTCTGACTAGGTGAGTAAATGGGTTTTTCTTTTCTTTTTCAGGTGGTGCTGCTGATTGTGGTCAGAGCTGCTGAGCATTGTGCATATTGGGGTCAGATCTGCTGAGTATTGTGCATATTGGGGTCAGAACTGCTGAGCATTGTGCATATTGGGGTCAGAACTGCTAAGCATTGTGCATATTGGGGTCAGAACTGCTGAGCATTGTGCATATTGGGGTCAGAACTGCTGAGCATTGTGCATATTGGGGTCAGAACTGCTGAGCATTGTGCATATTGGGGTCAGAACTGCTGAGCATTGTGCATATTGGGGTCAGAACTGCTGAGCATTGTGCATATTGGGGTCAGAACTGCTAAGCATTGTGCATATTGGGGTCATATCTGATAAGGATTGTGCATATTGGGGTCATATCTGATAACGATTGAGCATATTGGAGTCATAGCTGATAACGATTGTGCATATTGGGGTCATATCTGATAACGATTGTGCAGGTGAGAATAATTTTGAGGCTGCCATATTTATCTCCTTTTAAGCAATACCAGCTGCCTGGCTGCCGTGTTGGTCCTTTGCCTATAATTCTTTCAACCATAGACCCTGAACAAGCATGCAGCAGGTCAGGGGTTTCTGACAATCAGAACTGACAAGATTAGCTGCATGCTTGTTTCTGGTGTAATTCAGTTCACTACTGCAGCCAAATAGATCAGCAGGGCTGCTAGGCAACTAGTATTGTTTAAAAGGAAATAAATATGGCAGCCACCATATCACTCTCACCCTGGGTTCACTTTAAATTACAGTTAGCCCCGCCCTCATCTGGTCACATTTTGCATACAACATCAGACTACACCACCACCAAGGCAAGTGTTGGGCATCTTCTGCAGTACTTTAGTGCGTACATACCCATGTCACTGACTGTCCTCAGAGGAGCTCACAATCTAATAATCCTACCATAGTCCTAGTCTAATGTCCTACCATATTATTATTATGTATTTATATAGCACTGACATCTTCTGCAGCATTTAATTGTGTGTGTGTGGGGGGGGGGGCTGGGTCCACATAATTGTGTAATACCGTGATACCCTCATACCGTGGTATTTTTGGAAATGGTTATCATAGTGTGAATATCCATACTGTTGCAACGCTAGTGCAGACTGAAGAACCGCCGCCACGCTGGAGATTGAGGGTGCGATCTCTGTAAACAGGAGGAGGTGAGGAAGCGAAAGGGGGGCGTAGGCTGGCTGGCTCTCTATAGTGGACACCTATGCCTGCTATTACCTATACTGGGGCCCCTGCTATGCCTGGTTGCCTAAACTGGGGCACTTGCTATGCCTGGCTACCTAAACTGGGGCCCCTGCTATGCCTGGTTGCCTAAACTGGGGCACTTGCTATGCCTGGCTACCTAAACTGGGGCACCTGCTATGCCTGGCTACCTAAACTGGGGCACCTGCTATGCCTGGTTACCTAAACTGGAGCACCTGCTATGCCTGGCTATCTAAGCTGGGGCACCTGTTATGCCTGGCTACCTAAAATGGAGCACCTGCTATGTCTGGTTACCTAAACTGGGGCACCTGCTATGCCTGGCTACCTAAACTGGGGCACTTGCTATGCCTGGTTACCTAAACTGGGGCACCTGCTATGCCTGGTTACCTAAACTGGGGCACTTGCTATGCCTGGTTACCTAAACTGGGGCACCTGCTATGCTTGGCTACCTAAACTGGGGCACCTGCTATGCTTGGCTACCTAAACTGGGGCACCTGCTATGCCTGGCTACCTAAACTGGGGCACCTGCTATGCCTGGCTACCTAAACTGGGGAACCTGCTATGCCTGGCTGCCTAATCTGGGCACCTGCTATGCCTAGATACCTAAACTGGGGCACCTGCTATGCGTACGTCAAAAAAGGGCGTCGGGAAAAAAGGGCGCGGGGTCTAAACGATAAGCACTAATAGCGTTTATAAAAATATTGTGCTGTATTTCCTTTAAAAATAATGTTTTACAAATTTATAAATCATTAAATAATGTGTATGAAATCGGCAATTGTGAAAACGTTATTCTTCCCTGTTTCAAAAGTGAAACTTATAATTGCGTTTCTTAAAAAAAACGATTATATAAATGTTTAATCATTGTAATTATATATTATTGTGAATAACCTTCATTTGTTGTTTCTTCCTATAATAAAATCTGAAAATATTGTTTATAACGATGATATAAATATAACTACGTTCGTAATAAGTGTTGTAAAACATTAGTAAGTATTACTTAACCATTTAACGGCAATGTATCGTATTAAAACGTCATGCTTTTGCCTGTTAATGGCAACATGACGTTTTAATACGTCGCGCGTTCCCGCCGCTGCTCCGCACGTGTGCGCGCCGCTACCGCCGCCATTACCGTCGGGATCCCGAGCTGAGTGATTGGGGAAGAGGACCGAACGGTCCTCTACCCAATCGCACTGCCTGGAGTGAATGGACGCGACCGCAAACAGCGGCCGCGTCCATTCACAAAAACAGGAACTGTTACAGTTTAATAAAGTGTGAAAAAAAAAAAAAGTGATCACTTCCTATATGGGAGAGTGTTCACTAGCGCCATCTTGTGGCCAAAAAGTATATTACACATACATATACAAGTACACACACACTATTAATAAAATTAATAAAATTACACTTCCAACCCTCCCCCCCCCCCCCCCCCCCCCCAAAAAAAAACACTTGTAAATAAAAATCAGCTTAAAATAAATAAATAAATAGTTGCCTTAGGGACTCAGCTTTTTTTAATCTATATTTTATGGGGGAAAATTAATTTTAATTTATTATATAGGGGCTTGTAATTAAGGCCAGAACAAAAAAACAAAACAGAAAATAACACCTATATTTCAAAATAATATATTGTCGCCATACATTGTGATAGGGACATAATTTAAACGGTTTAATAATTGGGACAACTGGGTAAATAAAATGTGTTTGTTTTAACCACACGAGAATGTTTAATTTTAAAACTATAATGGCTGAAAACGAAGAAATAATTATTTTTTTTCATTTTTTTGTTTTTTTCCCATTAAAACACATTTAGGATAAAAAAATTCTTAGCAAAATGTGCTACCCACAGAAAGCCTAATTGGTGGCGAAAAAAACGAGGTATAGATCATTTTCTTGTGATAAGTAGTAATAAAGTTATTAGGGAATAAAAGGGAGGAGCATCGGCAAGTGAAAATTGCTCTGGTCCGTTAGAGTAAAAACCCTTGGGGGTGAACTGGTTAAATTCTACTAAAATTTTACAAAAATTTTACTAAAACTGTACCTAACCCTACTCTCACACAGAACCCTCCCTTTACCTACCCCTAACCCCTAGACCCCCCCTGGTGGTGCCTAAACCCAAGACCCCCCTGGTGGTGCCTAAACCTAAGACCCCCCTGGTGGTGCCTAAACCTAGGACCACCCTGGTGGTGCCTAAACCTAAGACCCCCCTGGTGGTGCCTAAACCTAAGACCCCCCTGGTGGCAGGGGCGTATCTAGGTAATATAGAGCCTATGGCAAACACTCAAATTGCGCCCCCCCCTCCCTCTCCATCAGAGCCCCCCTCCCATCTGAAAACAGCATCCTTTCTAGCATACATGTGTTATGGTTGCCTGTTTTTAGGCTCGGGATATTGCTGAAGTTACTTTTTGGGAAATATCTCTTCTTATTCCCTCTCTGTCCTCTTTTCTAACACTAAGCCAAGTGCACCCTACATATATAAATTAAGTAGCCATATTCCCCAGATAACAGAATTAATCTGATCTGAAATCTGAGTCACAGGGGCAGGAATGGCGCCCACTGTGCTGTGGCACCCATGGCAGAAGCCATGCCTGTACCCCTCTAGATACACCTCTGCCTGGTGGTGCCTAAACCTAAAACTCCCCTGGTGGTGCCTAAACCTAAAACTCCCCTGGTGGTGCCTATCCCTAAGACCCCCCTTAGTAATCGCTTTATTGTGTGGAGAATAATGTTTTACAAACAGTAAAGGTTAAAATATATTACAATTTACGTTACGTACTGATCGCTTTATCTTGTGAATAATAATGTTTTACAAACAGTAAGGGATAACATTTTTAAATAACGTTTTAGTTAAATAGGATAAATATGTTTAGTATTTTTATAAACGTTATTCGTCACGGGTACATTTTCTAAATCAAATCACCACAACAGTTATAAAACATTAAAGATCTCTGGGCGCCGCTTGTAAAAAGTTATTATTCTCTGGTGCCCTTTTTTCCTGTTCGGCGCCCATTAAACGATATTTATAATGGGAGTAATGGCGGCGCCCATTTTGTCCACTAGCTGCCTGCGCCCTTTTTTCCTGTTTCCACCTGCTATACCTAGATACCTAAACTGGGGCAACTGCTACGCCTGGCCATCTAAACTGGGGCACCTGCTATGCCTGGCTACCTAAACTGGGGCCCCTTCTATGCCTGGCTACCTAAACTGGGGCACCTGCTATGCCTAGCTACCTAAACTGGGGCCCCTGTTATGCCTTGCTACCTAAACTGGGGCCCCTGCTATGCCTGGCTACCTAAACTGGGGCACCTGCTATGCCTGGCTACCTAAACTGGGGCACCTGCTATGCCTGGCTACCTAAACTGGGGCCCCTGCTATGCCTGGCTACCTAAACTGAGGCACCTGCTATGCCTGGCTACCTAAACTGAGGCACCTGCTATGCCTGGCTACCTAAACTGGGGCCCCTGCTATGCCTGGCTACCTAAACTAGGGAACCTGCTATGCCTAGCTACCTATTCTGGGGCTCCTATGCCTGGCTACCTGTACTGGGGGCACCTATGCCTAGCTATCTATACTGGAGGCACCTATTCTTGGCTTCCTATACTGGGAGCAACTATATCTGGCTCCCTATACAGGGGTTACCTATACTTGGCTACCTCCCTATACTGAGGCTTTTTTTTTTTTTGCTCCATGGCTATAACGTGCGGTGCAAATTGTGGGGTTTTGTGCGATCATTCCAAATTTGGGGAGGGGGGATAAATATACATGCCGGCCCTCGGCCTGGTCTACATTTTATGTTTCGGCCCTCCGTCTATTTGAGTTTGACACCCCGGTTTTAGATGGTGGCAAAAAAAGCATCATGTCGATGGAATTCAGTTCTGGGCACCACATTACAAAAAAGACATTGCAGTTTTAGAGCAGGTGCAGAGACGAGCAACAAAATTGATACGTGGGATGGAAGGTCTCGCTTACCAAGAAAGATTAGATAAACTGGGTTTATTTAGTCTAGAGAAAAGACGCCTTAGAGGGGATCTAATTAACATGTATAAATACATCAGAGGGCAATATAATAGCTTGGCGGATGTGCTTTTTGTCCCTAGGCCTTCTCAAAGGACTAGAGGACATGATCTGCGCATGGAGGAAAAACGTTTTAGCCATTTATTTAGGAAAGGGTTCTTTACAGTAAGAGTGATTAAGATGTGGAATGCATTGCCACAGGAAGTCGTTATGGCAAACTCTATACCTGCATTTAAAGGGGGCTTAGATGCTTTCCTTGCGTTGAAAGACATCCATGGCTACAATTACTAGGTAATGCCTAATGATGTTGATCCAGGGATTTTATCTGATTGCTATCTGGAGTCGGGAAGGAATTTTTTTCCCTTTTGGGGCTAATTGGACCATTCCTTGTAAGGGTTTTTTTGCCTTCCTCTGGATCAACAGGGATATTTCAGGGAGCAGGCTGGTGTTGTACTTTGTTCTCTAGTTGAACTCGATGGACGTCGTACACAGTATGTCTTTTTTCAACCAAAATAACTATGTAGCTATGTAACTATGTCAAGTGTGAGCATGGCACCAGCTGCACTCAGGTACCTTGGCTGCCTCCCCACTGTCTGTGCCGAGCAATAACAAGATTTAGCCTTTCTAGATACATAACACAGTTGAAAAATATATACATCAGCCATACTTTCACCAGGTGGCTCAAGGTATTATGTCTGGAGGGTCAGCATTATAGTAAAGAATCTAGCCTAATGAGTTAATGTAAGTAGTCTGTTTGTTTCCCTATAGGTGTACTTTGCAGTGATCCTTTATGGTGGTCCTGATCATGCGGTGCATTCACCCAGTGACCACAAGTACTGACAACTTCAAACATGACTTAATAGTTATCTTTGTGGTTTTATTATTATACAGCTCGATTAAAAATCCAGACACATATTACAGTAAGGCCAGCCACAGGCTTCCAAATGTACATCTTTAGATAGCAGGTCCACAAACAACTATGGCCAGACTACTATCTTCAGACTTATGAGAGACTTTGGCTGTTGGTGGTGTGCCGATGCTGCACTGAATGAGGTTTTCTCATTCACTGCCACTGGGTTGCCATGGTTATGTGATGGTCTTCCAATCTTCAGCTGGAAATAATCCATCCTGGTTGACTGAGATTTAGGCCTCTTTTACACTATATGCAGCCTGAAAAAATGCTGCCTTCCATCATAGAAGTAGAAGTCCTATCACATTAAACATGGTGCGTCACTGTGAAGCGGGTCCCGGTGTGGTAACATGTTGCATGCAGTGCATTACTAGCCAACTTGCATGATAATCCTGGAGGAGAGGCATATTTTCAATGGAAAGTATGCCTCACAGATTTCATTGCTGGTGCAACTTCTTGGGTGCAGTGCAATCGTGAAGATTACACTGCACCAAGTATTAAATGAGCCTTAGGCCAAGATTCACCAGGCTGTACGTAAAAATAACCATTCAATTAGCAGTTGGATTAAAAAAAAAACCTGAGTGGCTACAAGTATCTTACAGGACACCCGAGGCAAAAATAAACTAATGAAATAAACAACTGTATCTATCTTCCCCCTCCTAAAATGGACTTTTTAGGATATTCCACCATTTTATTTTATGTTTAAATCTACTTCATTCATTGAAGGATGCCAGAGCTAAAATGTATGAACTATTGACCCTTTCTATCTCTTTCCTTCTATCAGAATCCATTTTCTGCTAGGAAAGTGTTTTATAGTTGGAATTTCTTATCAGTGAGGGTCACACTGTAGTAAAGACTGAGTCAGCCACTTACATACCTGATATTAAACTATTTCAGGCAGAGAAAAAACAAAAAGGAACACAGCATAGTTATTTGTGTGCTAGGCACTGTACATACCCATGTCTATCTCATCATGTCACATGCCACCTCGGGTATCCTTTAACCTAAAGCAGCCAAATCACAGCGTACACAATTTTGCAAATCCTTAAAATATCCCACGTCAATGCCACCAGAAACTAAAGCCTATCCTCGGGCAGGGATCGGTACTCAATCCCTCAGGTGACAGTGTGGGACAAAGGTTGTACTAAGTGTTGCTAGCCTCCAATCTACCAAGGCATTCTGTCGCTATTTGGTGGGAGGGAGGAGGGCCAACGGAGAAGTGCAAGAGGAACATTGCAGAGGGAGCAGGGAAAGAAATGTCAAAAACTGAAGTACAATTAGCAATCACAAATACCTGCTTATCCCGACTTCTTTATCAATACAGTTTATAACCTAACCCACACACTAACTGAAAACCTAACATGTAAACTTCAAAAACAAAAACATTGTAACTCATTGATCTAAGGAAGCCAACCAGTGACTACAATGCAGTCACCTGATCAAACTGATCACTTTCTTCTCCATGAATTCTACTCAAGAAGACTTTATGAAAAAGAAATGTATGATCTCTAATGGTGAAGCTTACTAGATGGTTTCATTATGCAGCATGCAAGCTCCAATGGTACCAAAATAGATTGATCGAGTCTTCCTTTAAAGGGAACCTGAAGCAAGGAGAATTATTTAAAATAAATATATGCAGTAGCTGCAAATTAATATTACACACTAACCTCACAGTCAGTTCCTCTCAGAAGCTCACCGTTTTCTTCTTACAGTGATCCCTTCCAGTTCTGACAATATTTTGTCAGAACTGAAATATACCAGTTGCTGTCGGTTATACATCAGAAGCTGTCAGTTACAATTGGATGTGCAAGGCAATGTCCATGCTTTCCTATGGCTCAAGTGGGTGATATTACAGTTTAACAGTGTGCTGACCAGGAAGCTGTTAGAGGGTAGTGGCCATTTTTAAAATGGAGGATGGAGAAATCCATTGATCACAGTGGAAAAATGGGAAGCAGGAGAGGAGAAAGAGATTGAGAAGTAGACTACACAGGAGGTAAGTATGACCTGTGTATAGTTATTTTTACTTTTTATTTTCAGTCCAGGTTCTCTTTAAAGAGACTCCGTAACAAAAATTGCATCCTGTTTTTTATCATCCTACAAGTTCCAAAAGCTATTCTAATGTGTTCTGGCTTACTGCAGCACTTTCTGCTATCACAGTCTCTGTAATAAATCAATGTATCTTTCCCTTGTCAGACTTGTCAGCCTGTGTCTGGAAGGCTGCCAAGTTCTTCAGTGTTGTGGTTCTGCTATGAACTCTCCCTTTCAGGCCCCTCTCTGCACACTGCCTGTGTGATATTTAGATTAGTGCAGCTTCTCTCTGCTCTATTATCTTTTACAAGCTGGATAAATCGTCCTCTGAGCTGGCTGGGCTTTCACATACTGAGGAAATTCAGACAAGGGCAAAGCTATTTGCAGGAAGAAAAGAGCAGCCTGAAACTTCAGTGCATGAGAGATGCAGGGGGAAAGAAACACACAAATGATCTCTTGAGATTCAAAAGGAAGGGTGTATACAGCCTGCTTGTGTATGGATGTATTTTCTATGTGTGGACATACTGTACATCAACCTACTTCCTGTTTTGGTGGCCATTTTGTTTGTTTATAAACAAACTTTATAAAACTGTTTTTAACCACTTTTAATGCAGCGGGGAGCTGCGAAATTGTGACAGAGGGTAATAGGAGATGTCCCCTAACGCACTGGTATGTTTACTTTTGTGCGATTTTAACAATACAGATTCTCTTTAAGGGGTTTCCTGGTTTTGATGCTGATTGCCCTATAAGAGTAGGTCCACACTAGGTCCGGGAACATATCCGTGGCTCCATTTTTAAAACCTGATGAAAACCGGAGCCGCGGATAGCAATGTTAAAAATAACAGCCGTCTTTACCCAAACAAAAAACGGATCCGATACACGCAGGGGTAGTAAAAATTAATGGTAAAATGGATCCCCCTCTACACAGGCATTTTTGGACACAGAAACGGATCAGTTTTCTGTGTCCCAGCCCTGCCTGTGGTGGGGAGGGGGCCACCATGCTGGAGAGGGTAGCAGCCAGGACGGGAGTTTGCAGCGGACGGTAGGGAGGTGGGTCCCCCCTTCCCCGCTCCCCCTCCAGCTAGTATCTGTTCCAAATACTTTAAAAATCAATCTATTAAAGCAAGCGGCGAGCAGGGAACTTACTCGCTTGCATTCCATCGCTCGCCGCGTCACTTCCTGTATGTGCCCAATTAAGTACAGAGGGCGGCATTACAGGAAGTGATGCGGCGAGTGGTGGAGTGCATGGAAGTAAATTCCCCACTCGCCACTTGCTTTATTACATTTATTTTTAAAGCCAATGGGTACTGATTTAAATAAAAAAAAAAGTCAGATACTCCCCTAAGGAGAGGGAAGGCTCGGTCCTAATGAGCCTTCCCTCTCCTCTACCGTGCCCGGTGGATCCTCAGTTCAAATCCCCTGCTGCGGGGGACTTCGGAAGTCTTCGGGAGCACTCAGGCTCTCGAAGACGGGCCGCTCCATACCACGCACGAGTGCGTCATAGAGGGCGCTTGCGCATGCGCACTATGGAGCCCGAGTGCTCCCGAAGATTTCCGAAACCTCCCTTCGGCAGCCGAAGTGGCAGTATTTGACCGAACTGGTTGAATACTGCTACTTTAAGTGAGTATCTGACTTTTTATTTTTAAAAGGGTACCCATTCATATCATATTTTAATCAGAAACTAGCTGGAGGGGGAGTGGGATGGGGGGATGGGGGACTCAGGTGAGGGGGGGGGCGGACAACCCCCTTCCCTGCTGCAAACCCCCCATCCTGGCTGCTACCCCTTCCAGCATGGCGCCCCCGCCCACCCATGGCCAGGGCTGGGGATACGTTTCCACGGACTGGAAACATAGGCTGCAAAAAGGTATTTTTGAAGAAAATGGGGAGGAAAAAAAATTCTTTACAAAAACGGATCCGTTTGAAACGGATTCGATCTGGAATGGACCTACTCTAAGTAAGTACTGTTAGTTGAAATGTGTCTTGTAGTTCGCAGCTCGTCTGGTATTTGGATTATATTTCAAGTAAGCTGATACAATGATTTGTACCTTGTTACAATAATAATAGACCACAGAGGTTCCAAATAGACCCCCTGAAGAGGAAACCAGAGTTCCATAAATGGGTGCAAGATAATAAACTACTTACAACATAAGGGTAGTGTATTCAGAATCAGGGCCGGGCCGAGGCAGAGGCTGGAGAGGCTCCAGCCTCAGGGTGCAGTGTAGGAGGGGGCGCACAATTCATTCAGCTGTCATTCCCAATTGTGTTTGAAACAGAAAGAAAT